>NC_135713.1:39905966-40085761 GCF_964656455.1 Halichoerus grypus
TACTTGGATGAATGGAAAACATTAATTTGGGCTGGAATTTCAGTTAGTTATGTGCTAACCAAGTGGCATTTACAATTTTGAGTGATGTGGAACTTTGGTAATCATCATGAAAACACAAAACTACTTTGTAATATGTGCCTTATAGAGTTTGTTGTAATAGCTCTACGCTGGTGTCAGAGGAACTAGCAGCATTAGGATGTTTGTAAAGGAATAAGCAGGTTCAGGACAGCCAAGATCCATATGCTCATATAGTAGTTTAGAAAGCACTGTGGGATGGATAGCAATCATGGCTGTACAAGCTGAAGGTATTCAGCTTGATTGGAAAGCATCCAGAAAGCTTTCTATTCCTCCCTGGATCTTAATAAAGCCAGCCTAACTCAAAATGTCAACCTGGGAAAGGGAGGAAACACTTTGGTATATATCCCTGGGAAAGTTAAGTTAGATAAAATTAGATTATTTAGCATTGAAAGCCTTTAGATATTTTGTTGCTTTATTGAGGATTATTTTTTTCCCTTATGATAGTAAATACATGTTTCTCATTAAGATGAAAGATTCAGAGGGGCGGAGCAAGATGGCGGAGGAGTAGGAGACCTGGATTTCGTCTCCTCTCAGGAATTCAGCTGGATAGGGATCAAACCATTCTGAACACCTACAAACTCAACAGGAGATCGAAGAAAAGAATAGCAACAACTCTCTGAACAGAAAAGCGACCACTTTCTGGAAGGTAGGACGTGTGGAGAAGTGAATCCGAGGCGATATTCGGGAGGAGAGACGGCGGGGGAGGGGCCTCCGTCAGCCGCTTCTGGCAAGTGATAGAGCCGCGGAGCACAAAATCGGAACTTTTAAGAAGTCTGCTCCGCTGAGGGACGTCACTCTGGTGGCTAAGCGGGGGGTGGAAACCTCGCGGGACAGTGTGGTCTCAGGACCCTCGGGGTCACAGAAAGACCAGGGGTGCCTGAGTGCGGCAGAGCTCCCAAGGATCGGAGCGGGGAAGCCGGCTGCAGAGACGGAGCCCAGGCGCGGGCTCTCAGCTCGGGGTTGCCATAAACCGTGATCCGCGGCACAGTCGGGCCACTGCTCCTCCAGCAGGGACCCAACAAGTGGCAGATCTGGGGAGACTCACCTTCCTTCCCCCGGGAGGAGAGGTGCGGGAGCGCACCGCGGGGATCTGCTGGGTTTGGAGACTCCACACCAAGTCGGGTGCCAGAGATAGAAACGCGCAGTCACAGGCCGGGTGAGCACGGAGTGCGGCCGGAGACCAGGGAGACGGGAGTGACTGACTGCTTTTCTCTGGGGGCTCGCTGAGGAGCGGGACCCCGAGTTCTCGGCTCCTCCGGGGCGGAGACTGGGAGGCCGCTATTTTCACTCTCCACCTCCAAAGCTGTACGGAAAGCTTGCAGGGAACAAAAGCTCCCGAGGGCAAACCCGAGCAGATTACTTAGCCCGGACCAGCAAGGGCGGGGCAAAGACATTTGGGAACCACGGCAACAGGCCCCTCCCCCAGAAGATCAGCGAGAACAGCCAGCCAAGACCAGGTTCACCGATCAGTGAGAACGGCAGAACTCCAGCGCTAGGGGAATACTGCACATAGAATTCATGGCTTTTTTTTACCATGATTCTTTAGTCTTTCAAAGTTAATTATTTTTTTTAACTGTCTTTTTTTCTTTTTTCTTTTTTTCTTTTTTTTTGAATTTTTCTTTTTCCCTTTTTCAACCAACATCTTATCAATCCCCTTTTTAAAAAAAAACATTTTTATTTTTCATTTTTAAAGTCATATTCTATCCCTTCATAGTAGTTACCGGTATTTTTGGCATATATATATAAGTTGTTCTCTCTTTAAAATCTTGAGATAGTTTCTTCTAACAGATCAAAATATACTCTAAATCTCTAGTGTATGGTTTTTTTCTACTCCCCTGCCTGATCACATTCTCTCTCTTTTTTCTTTCTTTTTTTTAATCCTCTTCTTTCTTTTTTCAAACAACTTGTCAAATCCTTTTTTAAAATTTTTTATAATTTCCATCTTTACAGTCATATTCCATCCCTTCATCATATCAACCCTTATTTTTGTACATATATAAGTTTTTCTTTCTTTAAAATTTTGGGAGGGACTTTCTTTTTTTTTTTTTTTTTAAAGATTTTATTTATTTATTCATGAGAGACAGAGAGAGAGAGATGCAGAGGGAGAAGCAGGCTCCCAAGGAGCAGAGAGCCCAATGCAGGACTCGATCCCAGGACCCTGGGATCACGACCTGAGCCGAAGGCAGACGCTTAACCATCTGAGCCACCCAGGCGCCCATAGGAGGGACTTTCTTTTAACAGACCAAAATACACCCAAAATCTAGTGTGTGGCACTGATCTATAAACCAGCCTGATCATATTTGATCACATTCTGTTTTTGTTTTGTTTTGTTTTGTTCTGCTTTTGTTTGTTTTTATCTTTATCTTTATCTTTTTCTTTTTTCTTTTTTTCTTTCTTTTTCTTTTTTCTCTCTTTCCCTTTCTTTTCCCACTGCTTCAGGTCTTTTCTGATTTGTTTAGAGTATATTTTCTGGGGACGTTGTTACCCTGCTAGCATTTTGTTCTCTCATTAATCTGTTCTCCTCTGCACAAAATGACAAGACGGAAAAAATCACCTCAACAAAAAGAACAAGAGGTACTACCGACTGCCAGGGACCTACTCAATACGGACATTAGTACGATGTCAGATCTAGAGTTCAGAATCATCACTTTATTTATTTTTTTTTTCTACTTCAAATAATTTATTCCTCTTTTTCATTCTGTACATCAAAACATCACCTAAATTGTCAACCAGTACACATAAGTTAAGGTACTTCCCTTTCTGTCCTATGTAGAATCATCACTTTAAAGATACTAGCTGGGCTTGAAAAAAGCATGGAAGTTATTAGAGAAACCCTTTCTGGAGAAGTAAGAGAACTAAAATCTAACCAAGTAGAAATCAAAAAGGCTATTAATGAGGTGCAATCAAATATGGGGGCGCTAACTGCTAGGATAAATGAGGCAGAAGAAAGAATCAGTGAGATAGAAGACCAAATGATGGAAAATAAAGAAGCTGAGAAAAAGAGAGATAAACAACTACTGGATCACGAGGGCAGAATTCGAGAGATAAACGATACCATAAGACGAAACAACATTAGAATAATTGGGATCCCAGAAGAAGAAGAAAGAGAGAGGGGGGCAGAAGGTATAATGGAGCAAATTATAGCAGAGAACTTCCCTAATTTGGGGAAGGAAACAGGCATCAAAATCCAGGAAACACAGAGAACCCCTCTCAAAATCAATAAAAATAGGTCAACACCCCGACATCTAATAGTAAAACTTACGAGTCTCAGAGACAAAGAGAAAATCCTGAAAGCAGCTCGGGAGAAGAGATATGTAACCTACAATGGTAGAAACATTAGATTGGCAACAGACTTATCCACAGAGACCTGGCAGGCCAGAAAGGACTGGCAGGACATATTCAGAGCACTAAATGAGAAAAATATGCAGCCAAGAATACTATATCCAGCTAGGCTGTCATTGAAAATAGAAGGAGAGATAAAAAGCTTCCAGGACAAACAAAAACTAAAGGAATTTGCAAACACGAAACCAGCCCTACAAGAAATATTGAAAGGGGTCCTCTAAGCAAAGGGAGAGCCGAAAAGCAACATAGACCAGAAAGGAACACAAACAATATACAGTAACAGTCACTTTACAGGCAATACAATGGCACTAAATTCCTATCTTTCAATAGTTACCCTGAATGTAAATGGGCTAAATGCCCCAATCAAAAGACACAGGCTATCAGATTGGATTAAGAAACAAGACCCATCGATATGCTGTCTGCAAGAGACTCATTTTAGACCCAAAGACACCCCCAGATTTAAAGTGAGGGGGTGGAAAACCATTTACCATGCTAATGGACACCAAAAGAAAGCTGGGGTGGCAATCCTTATATCAGACAAATTAGATTTTAAACCAAAGACTGTAATAAGAGATGAGGAAGGACACTATATCATACTTAAAGGGTCTATCCAACAAGAAGATCTAACAATTATAAATATCTATGCCCCTAACATGGGAGCAGCCAATTATATAAGGCAATTAATAACAAAAGCAAAGAAACACATCGACAACAATACAATAATAGTGGGGGACTTTAACACCCCCCTCACTGAAATGGACAGATCGTCTAAGCAAAAGATCAACAAGGAAATAAAGACTTTAAATGACACACTGGACCAAATGGACTTCACAGACATATTCAGAACATTCCATCCCAAAGCAACGGAATACACATTCTTCCCTAGTGCCCATGGAACATTCTCCAGAATCGATCACATCCTAGGTCATAAATCAGGTCTCAACCGGTACCAAAAGATTGGGATCATTCCCTGCCTATTTTCAGACCACAATGCTTTGAAACTAGAACTCAATCACAAGAGGAAAGTCGGAAAGAACTCAAATACATGGAGGCTAAAGAGCATCCTACTGAAGAATGAATGGGTCAACCAGGAAATTAAAGAAGAATTAAAAAAATTCATGGAAACCAATGAAAATGAAAACACAACTATTCAAAATCTTTGGGATACAGCAAAGGCAGTTCTAAGAGGAAAGTATATAGCAATACAAGCCTTTCTCAAGAAACAAGAAAGGTCTCAAGTACACAACCTAACCCTACACCTAAAGGAGCTGGAGAAAGAACAGCAACTAAAGCCTAAACCCAGCAGGAGAAGAGAAATAATAAAGATCAGAGCAGAAATCAATGAAATAGAAACCAAAAGAACAGTAGAACAGATCAACGAAACTAGGAGCTGGTTCTTTGAAAGAATTAACAAGATTGATAAGGCCCTGGCCAGACTTATCAAAAAGAAAAGAGAAATGACCCAAATCAACAAAATCATGAATGAAAGAGGAGAAATCACAACCAACACCAAAGAAATACAAACAATTATAAGAACATATTATGAGCAACTCTATGCCAGCAAATTAGATAACCTGGAAGTAATGGATGCATTCCTAGAGATGTATCAACTACCAAAACTGAACCAGGAAGAAATAGAAAACCTGAACAGACCTATAACCACTAAGGAAATAGAAGCAGTCATCAAAAATCTCCCAAAACACAAAAGCCCAGGGCCAGATGGCTTCCCAGGGGAATTCTACCAAACATTTCAAGAAGAATTAATACCTATCCTTCTGAAACTGTTCCAAAAAATAGAAATGGAAGGAAAACTTCCAAACTCATTTTATGAGGCCAGCATTACCTTGATCCCAAAACCAGACAAAGACCCCATCAAAAAGGAGAATTACAGACCAATATCCCTGATGAACATGGATGCAAAAATTCTCACCAAAATACTAGCCAATAGGATCCAACAGTACATTAAAAGGATTATTCACCACGACCAAGTCGGATTTATCCCTGGGCTGCAAGGTTGGTTCAACATCCGCAAATCAATCAACGTGATACAATACATTAACAAAAGAAAGAACAAGAATCATATGATCCTCTCAATAGATGCAGAAAAAGCATTTGACAAAGTACAGCATCCTTTCTTGATCAAAACTCTTCAGAGTATAGGCATAGAGGGTACATACCTCAATATCATAAAAGCCATCTATGAAAAACCTACAGCGAATATCATTCTCAATGGGGAAAAACTGAGAGCTTTCCCCCTAAGGTCAGGAACGCGGCAGGGATGTCCACTATCACCACTGCTATTCAACATAGTATTGGAAGTCCTAGCCACAGCAATCAGACAACAAAAAGAAATCAAAGGCATCCAAATCGGCAAAGAAGAAGTCAAACTCTCACTCTTTGCAGATGATATGATACTTTATGTGGAAAATCCCAAAGACTCCACCCCAAAACTGCTAGAACTCATACAGGAATTCAGTCAAGTGGCAGGATATAAAATCAATGCACAGAAGTCAGTGGCATTCCTATACACCAACAACAAGTCAGAAGAAAGAGAAATTAAGGAGTCGATCCCATTTACAATTGCACCCAAAACCATAAGATACCTAGGAATAAATCTAACCAAAGAGGCAAAGGATCTGTACTCAGAAAACTATAAAATACTCATGAAAGAAATTGAGGAAGACACAAAGAAATGGAAAAACGTTCCATGCTCATGGATTGGAAGAACAAATATTGTGAAGATGTCAATCCTACCTAGAGCAATCTACACATTCAATGCAATCCCCATCAAAATACCATCCACTTTCTTCAAAGAAATGGAACAAATAATCCTAAAATTTGTATGGAACCAGAAAAGACCCCGCATAGCCAGAGGAATGTTGAAAAAGAAAAGCAAAGCTGGCGGCATCACAATTCCGGACTTCCAGCTCTACTACAAAGCTATCATCATCAAGACAGTATGGTACTGGCACAAAAACAGACACATAGATCAATGGAACAGAATAGAGAGCCCAAAAATGGACCCTCAACTATATGGTCAACTAATCTTTGACAAAGCAGGAAAGAATGTCCAATGGAAAAAAGACAGTCTCTTCAACAAATGGTGTTGGGAAAATTGGACAGCCACATGCAGAAGAATGAAACTGGACCATTTCCTTACACCACACACAAAAATAGACTCCAAATGGTTGAAAGACCTCAATGTGAGACAGGAGTCCATCAAAATCCTAAAGGAGAACACAGGCAGCAACCTCTTCGACCTCAGCCGCAGCAACTTCTTCCTAGAAACATCGCCAAAGGCAAGGGAAGCAAGGGCAAAAATGAACTATTGGGACTTCATCAAGATAAAAAGCTTTTGCAAAGCAAAGGAAACAGTCAACAAAACCAAAAGACAACTGACAGAATGGGAGAAGATATTTGCAAATGACATATCAGATAAAGGGCTAGTATCCAAAATCTATAAAGAACTCATCAAACTCAACACCAAAAGAACAAAGAATCCAATCAAGAAATGGGCAGAAGACATGAACAGACATTTTTCCAAAGAAGACATCCAAACGGCCAGCAGACACATGAAAAAGTGTTCAATATCGCTCGGCATCAGGGAAATCCAAATCAAAACCTCAATGAGATACCACCTCACACCAGTCAGAATGGCTAAAATTAACAAGTCAGGAAATGACAGATGTTGGCGGGGATGCGGAGAAAGGGGAACCTTCCTACACTGTTGGTGGGAATGCAAGCTGGTGCAGCCACTCTGGAAAACAGTATGGAGGTTCCTCAAAAAGTTGAAAATAGAGCTACCATATGATCCAGCAATTGCACTCCTGGGTATTTACCCCAAAGATACAAAAGTAGGGACCCGAAAGGGTACGTGCACCCCGATGTTTATAGCAGCAATGTCCACAATAGCCAAACTGTGGAAAGAGCCAAGATGTCCATCAACAGATGAATGGATAAAGAAGAGGTGGTATATATATACAATGGAATATTATGCAGCCATCAAAAGGAATGAGATCTTGCCATTTGCAACGACGTGGATGGAACTGGAGGGTATTATGCTGAGCGAAATAAGTCAAACAGAGAAAGACATGTATCATATGACCTCACTGATATGAGGAATTCTTAATCTCAGGAAACAAACTGAGGGTTGCTGGAGTGGGGGGTGGGGTGGGAGGGATGGGGTGACTAGGTGATGGACACTGGGGAGGGTTGACTGTTGAATCTCAGATCTGTACCTCTGAAACAAATAATGCAATATATGTTAAGAAAGAAAAAAAGAAGAAGAAGAATGTAGCAGGAGGGGAAGAATGAAGGGGGGGAAATCGGAGGGGGAGACGAACCATGAGAGATGATGGACTCTGAAAAACAAACTGAGGGTTCTAGAGGGGAGGGGGGTGGGAGGATGGGTTAGCCTGGTGATGGGTATTGAGGAGGGCACGTTCTGCATGGAGCACTGGGTGTTATGCACAAACAATGAATCATGGAACACTATATCTAAAACTAATGATGTAATGTATGGGGATTAACATAACAATAAAAAAATTTAAAAAAAAAGATGAAAGATTCAGAAAGCTGGAAAAGTAAACATATATAATTCCATCACCAAGAAGCAACAACTTTAATATTTGGAATATTATCTTCTATTAATTTTTGTTTATATTTTCTTAATTAAAGCCATAGTGTATATATGTAAATTTAGTATCTTGAATAAAGTGTTTTTAATTATTACAAAAAATAAATAAATAAATGCACTCACTATAATGGCTATAATTGAAGCTCTCAACAAGAGTTTCTGATTCTTGATTCATTAGTTGCATATAACACCCAGTGCTCATCACATCATGTGCCCTCCTTAATGCCTCCTTAATCACCCAGTTACAGTTACCCCACCCCCTCACCCACCTCCCTTTCCGCAACCTGCAGTTTGTTTCCCAGAGCCAAGAGTCTCTCATGGTTTGTCTCCCTCTCTGATTTCTTCCTATTCAGTTTTCCCTCCCTTTCCCTATGATCCTCTGTGCTATTCCTTATATTCCACATATGAGTGAAACCATATGAATTTTGTCTTTCTCCGATTGACATCAAAAACTAATGATGTATTATATGTTGGCAAATTGAATTTAATTTAAAAAATAAATAAAAGTGGGACGGGGGAAAGATGGCAGAGGAGTAGGGGACCCTATTCCAACTGGTCCCCTGAATTGAGCTGGATATCGACCAGACCACTCTGAACACCCATGAAATCAGCCTGAGATATAAGAAGATATATCTGGATCTCTACAAACAGAATATCACAGGCTGTTGGTTTCAAGAATGACTAAGAGGAGGAACCCCCAAAATAGGAAAGACTCAGAGACTGTGACTTCTGCTACAGATTTACAAATGGTTACAGATATAACCAAGATGTTGAAAATGGACTTCAGGGTAACAGTTATGAAGACAATAGCTAGAATGGAGAAATCGATTAAAGGCAGCATAGAATCTCTAAGGGTAGAAATGAAAGCTGAACTGACAGAACTTAAAAATGCTATCAATGAGATCCAGTCTAATCTAGATACTCTAACAGCTAGGGTAAAGAAGGCAGAAGAACAAATTAGTGATCTAGAAGACCATTTGATAGAAAAGAAGGAAAAAGAGGAGGCCAGGGAGAAACAGCTCAAAATCCATGAAAAAAGAATTAGAGAAATAAGTGACACCATGAAATGTTCCAATGTCAGAATTATTGGGATCCCTGAGGGGGTGGAGAGAGAGAGAGGACTAGAAGATATATTTGAGCAAATGATAGCTGTGAACTTCCCTAATCTGGGGAATGAAACAAACATTTGTGTCCTGGAGGCAGAGAGGATCTCTCCCAAGATCAAGGAAAATAGACCGATGCCCTGGCATGTAATAGTAAAACTCGCAAATCTTAGAACCAAGGAAACCATCTTAAGGGCAGTTAGGGGGAAGAGATTCCTTACGTACAGAGGGAGGAACATCAGAATAATGTCAGACCTATCCACAGAGACCTGGCAAGCCAGAAAGGCCTGGCAAGACATATTCAGGGTACTAAATGAGAAGAACATGCAGCCAAGAATACTTTATCCGACAAGGCTGTCATTTAGAATTGATGGAGAGATGCAGAGCTTCCAAGACCAGCAGAAACTGAAAGAATATGTGACCATTAAGCCGGCCCTGCAAGAAATATTAAGGGGGGGGGGGTTCTATAAAAGAAGAAAGACCCCAAGAGTTATACAGAACAGAAATTTACAGAGACAATCTATTGAAACAAGGACATGATGACAATAAATTCATATCTTTCAATAATCACTCTCAACTTGAATAGCCTAAATGCTCCCATAAAAATGGCACAGGGCTGCAGATTGGATAAAAAGACAGGACCCATCCATATGCTGTCTACAAGAGACTCATTTTGAATCTAAAGATACATCCAGACTGAGTGAAGGGATGGAGATCCATCTTCCATGCCAATGAACCTCAAAAGAAACCTGCGGTAGCAATTCTTATATCAGACAAATTAGATTTTAAACTAAAGACTGTAATTAGAGACACAGAAGGACACTATATCATTCTTAAAGGGTCTATCCAACAAGAAGATCTAACAATTGTAAATATCTACATCCCCAACATGGGAGCAGCCAACTACATAAGCCAACTGTTAACCAAAATAAAGAGTCATATTGATAATAATATGTTAATTGTAGGAGACCTCAATACTCCACTCTCAGCAACAGACAGATCATCTAAGCAGAAAATCAACAAAGAAAGAAGAGCAGACACACTGGACCAGATGGACCTCATAGATATATACAGAACATTCCACCCTAAAACAACAGAATGCTCATTCTTCTCAAACACACATGGAACTTTCTCCAGAATAGACCACATAATGGGTCACAAATCAGGTCTCAACTGATACCAAAAGATTGAGATTATTCTCTGCATATTCTCAGACCATAATGCTTTAAAGCTGAAACTCAATCATAAGAAAAAAATTTGGAAGAAATTCAAACACTTGGAAGCTAAAGGCCACTCTGTTCAAGAATGTTTGGGTCAACCAGGAAATCAAAGAAGAACTTAAACAATTCATGGAAACCAATGAGAACGAAAGCACATCAGTCCAAAACCTATGGGATACTGCAAAGGCAGTCCTAAGGAGGAAACACATAGCCATCCAAGCCTCACTCAAAAAAATAGAAAACTCCTGAATTCACCAACTAACTTTACGTCTTAAAGAACTAGAAAAAAGCAACAAACGATGCCTATACCATGCATTAGAAGAGAAATAATTAAGATTAGAGCAAAGGTCAATGAATTAGAAACCAGAAACACAATAGATCAGATCAATGAAACTAGAAGTTGGTTCTTTGAAAGAATTAATAAGATCAATAAACCACTGGCCAGACTTATCCAAAAGAAAAGAGAAAGGACTCAGATTAATAAAATTATGAATGAAAGGGAAGAGATGAAGACTAACACCAAGGAAATAGAAACAATTATTAGAAATTATTATCAACAACTATATGCCAATAAATTAAGCAACCTGGAAGAAATGGATGCCTTCCGGGAAACCTATAAACTACCAAGACTGAAACAGGAAGAAACTGACAACCTGAATAGGCCAATAACCAGTAACGAGACTGAAGCAGTGATCAAAAACCTCCCAAAAAACAAGAGTCCAGGGCCTGATGGATTCCCTGGGGAGTTCTACCAAACATTCAAAGAAGAAATAATACATATTCTCCTGAAGCTGTTTCAAAAAAAAGAAACAGAAAGAAAGCTTTCAGACTCATTCTATAAGGCCAGCATTACCTTAATCCCCAAACCAGGCAAAGACCCCATCAAAAAGGAGAATTTCAGACTGATATTCCTGATGAATATGGATTCCAAAATTCTCAACAAAAGCCTAGCTAATAGGATCCAACAATACATTAAAAGGACCATCCACCACAACCAAGTGGGATTTATCCCCAGGATACAAGGGTGGTTCAACATTCAGAAATCAATCAATGTGATAGAACACATTAATAAGAGAGAGAAGAACCATATGGTCCTCTCAATTGAGGCAGAAAAAGCATTTGACAAAATACAGCATCCTTTCCTGATTAAAACTTTTCAGAGTATAGAGATAGAGGAAACATTCCTCAAGTTCATAAAATCCATCTATGAAAAACACACAGCGAATATCATCCTCAATGGAGCCTTTCCCTTAAGATCAGGAACACGTCAAAGATGCCCACTCTCACCACTATTGTTCAACATAGTACTAGAAGTCCTAGCAACAGCAATCAGACAACAAAAAGAAATAAAAGTATTCAAATTGGCAAAGAAGAAGTCAAACTCTCTCTTTTTGCAGATGACATGATACTTTATGTGGAAAACCCAAAAGACTCCACCCCCAAATTACTAGAACTCATACAACAATTCAGTAATGTGGCAGGATACAAAATCAATGCACAGAAATCAGTTGCTTTCTTATACACTAACAATGCAACTGTGGAAAGAGAAATTAGAGAAATGATTCCATTTACAAACTCTAATTGGCTGTAGAAGCCACTGCAAAATGGGATTACAATAAAATCCCCACAAAAATATAACTCCATCAAAAGTCAGCATTCACCAAAATGAGACAATTTAAATTTGTTACCATTTTCTCTGCAGAAAGGAAGAGAAAGAAAAAAGAAATTATTAAAAGAATACATTAAACTCCTGAGAAATGCACAAAATGCTTCTTCATGAAGAAGTCTGGAATGTGGACTCCAGGGAGACACTGTGCTTCACTTCTAGAAACTTCTGGGCCCCACCTGCTCCCAAGCCGGCCGGTCTTTGCTATGGGGATTTTTTTTTTTAAGAGAGAGAGCAAGAGAGTATGCACAGGGTGGGGGGTGGGGGTGGGGGGCAGAGGGAGAGGGAGAGAGAGAGAATCCCAAGCAGGCTCCATGCCCAGCACAGAGCCCAATGTGGGACTCAGTCTCATGACCCTGAGATCATGACCCTGAGATCATGACCTGAGCCGAAATCAAGAATTGAGGCTTAACCTACTGAGCCATCCAGGCGCCCCTGCTCTGAGGATACTGACCCCTCCTACTTGCTCAACCCTGCCCTCAGGCTGGAAACCAGCTCTTGCCTGAGAAAGGAAAGGATTAGGGATTGTGAGAGCGGTTCTTGAGAAACAGGTGACTGTTGGGATTGTAAATACGAGAAAAAAAATGTGGACAAGGCAGGAAAGCGTGGCAGAGCCATTAGACCACAAATTCCTTCAGGGTAAAGGAGAAAGGGAAGAAAGTTTTGGTGGAAGTATACTAGAATGCTCTGCAGTCTGAGGAAGGTTTGAAAGGTCCTCATCAAGTTCAGGGGACAAACCTGACCATCAGAAGAGTTTCTTTCCAGTATGAGTAGGCTCATTTGATGGATTTTAGAGTATAGCAGAGATCTACTGAATAGCATCAGAGCTTTGGAATTATGTCATATTGGTTGCACATCTGTCATTAGTAATTCATAGTTAAATTAATTGATTTATATGTTTGTAGAACAGCATGATTATGGTCTGAGAGCTCAAACATGAAACTTTTAGAAATAAGAATTTCAAGGAATGATACAAGTGTGTTTCTTTGACTTTTACAGAAATATTAGTTATTTTCTGTGTATTCCGTATTTAGAGTATCAGCAACATAGATGTACTAAGATTTTGTAATTGGCATTTCATTACTTAGAAAGCACACGTTTGCTACTGCGGTCTTACATCACGGCAAGGCAGAAAACACATTTATTCCAATAAGTTTGGCCATTGGTTGCACAGACTGGATAATATTCTCTGGTGCAAATTTGTGCCGGATTATCATACACTTCACATATTGACTGTAAAACAGAAAGACAACATAAGTTTATTGAATAATGAACATTTGAATAATATTCATTTTTATATGAAATGTCATACATACACAATAGGGTAAATATAATCAATATATAGGTACAAAGACAAATATCTGTGTACATACAACCCAGGAGAAAGTTTTAAAAATTACCATTTCTTTAAATATATAAACCCTCTACTAAGATAAAGGCCAAGTAATTGGCATAAGTATTTTTATTATGTCACAAATCCATACCCACACTCATGATCTTCCCCAGCAGATCACATCTCCTTCAACCCCCTTTATCAGAGGAAATCACCAAACTGAATTTTCTGTTGATCATTTCCTGCATTCCTCTGTAATTTCACCGCATATCAATAAATATATTCACTAACTGTCAATATTTATACATTTCAAATTTATACATGTATTCATATATATGTTTAGGGTATCTTAGTAATTTATACAAAGAAAACAATACTACATATATTCTTATATGACTTGCTCTTTACATTCCTTTGTGATCTTATATATATGCTGATATTGTTTAGAACTATAGTTCATTTATTTTCATCTCAATGTAATATTCTACTATGTGAATATATGGAAGTCATTATTTTTTAACATTAAATTGATCATTTGGTGGTTCATTTTTTTAACTTGTTTTATGAGGATGTATAATTTTACTCCAACACGCTTTTCTCTTTCTCAGATTCTTTTTTTAAAAAAGATTTTATTTATTTATTTGACAGAGAGAGAGTGAGAGAGCACAAGGAGGGGGATCAGCAGAGGCAGAGGGAGAAACAGGCTCCCCGCTGAGCAGGGAGCCCGATGTGGGACTTAATCCTAGGACCCCAGGATCATGACCTGAGCCAAAGGCAGACACTTAACCGACTGAGCCACCCAGGTGTCCTCTTTCTCAGATTCTTGTGCACAATAGCATCTTATTGCCAATGAATAGAATCTTGGGATAGAAGAATATGCATTTTATCATCTTATATAATAAGGTAGGTAGTGGCAAATGGTTTTGTATTGCTGGCTAGATTATATTTCTTGAATTTAGTATAATAAAAATATAAATATTTTTAAATTTTGAAACCTCATTCTGTTGTATATTTGGTAAATTTAGTGTTAAATTTTTCAATAAAATAAGGTTAAAATTTTATCTTTTTTTACTTCCAAATCAATCAGTAATAACTTACTGAAACCTTGTTCTTGGATGGTTTTACAAATCCATTTTCTGCAACCAGAGCAGAGAAGAAAAAGTTAAAAACAAACAAACAAACAAAAAACATAGTCTGGTAAGAGGCATCCAAATCTATTTGCAACAGAAATTGACATAAATTGCCTACTTATTGCACATAATAAATGAGAATTTTGTGGCAGTAGTTAAAAAAACTTATAATGAGACAAATCTTTTAAAAATTTAATTTCCAAATTAATCTAGCTATGTGGAAAACAGTGTGTATGCTATTTCTTAATAACACCTCATACTCTGCTTGAAGATATTATTTTTTATATAAATTTTTAAAGGAGCTATCCTGGTGTCAAGGAAGAAAATGCTTTGCATGCATTTACTTAAGTAGGAAAAATTAAGCAGTACTTTGCCCTATTTTGGGGGCTCCAACTGATACCTCATAACTACCTTATTCTGAAATTCATGGACAACCTTGAGCTTCATCAGTAGATAACTTGTTAGAAAAAAAAGAATCAATGAATTCTCCTCTACACAAAGCCTTAACTTAGTAGACTCAGAGCTGGCAAACAACAAATCAGATTGTCAAGGAATGTCAGACCTAGAAGACATCATTCTTCCTACAGTTTGCACTTAGTAATCATGAAATCTGGGCCCAGAAAGGAAAAAGAATTTAGTTGAAGTTCTTGAGTTACATATGAACAAAGACCTAAAAACTACTGCCTACTGTAATCTACCATTCCATTGCAACTTCTCTAATGTGGGAAATGAGAATAATGAAAGTAATTTAAAGCATTTGGATCATGTGCCTGTTTCATTTTACTGGTTTATGAATTCCAAACTCCATAAAATCATTTTCTCTTTTCCAAAATTATAACAGTTGCTTCTTGCATTTTTTTCCTAGGATATGTAGTGTTTCACCCAGGAATAAAAATTTACTAACCAGAATAATAAGGAAATAAGAAGGCAATGATGAAAAAAACTTTGATTCTTGATGACAAGAGGGACATTTTATCAAGTCTGTGAGAGAAACCTTTAAGAACGTTTGTAACATTGATACATGCTAAATTGGATTCCCTAAAGACCCAGTTTTCAAATGTTTCTTACTTCTAAAGGAATTGTTCCAACCTCCTAGATTACTATTCCCTTTTACCTTCCTACAACCCTATGATTCAGTAAAACATAAAGTCTCATCACTTGGAAGTCCCCCACCCCCAAAAGATATACAAGAAAGCCCTCCAAAATATCTATTAAAAAAATGGGAGGACTGAGATTATTCTCCCAACTTATAGTCAGCGCAGAAAAAGCCTGGCTGCATTTTTTAAAAACTACACATTTGAATCTCAGTTATTTTCCTCAGGAAATAGGAACAGATATCTCTGGAAAGACAGACCTGGAGCAATCTTCATAGCAGTGCTGCACACCAGGGCCACCTCCCTAGATCTCCCACATGACCCACCCGACACAGAGAGACAATAGGGAGTGGTGTCAACAGCTCTGGAGACTATGGCTACCTTGTTCACATTTCCTCCTCAGCCATCTCCTTCCAGCTAAGTTTTTTTTATTTGTCTGCTGTTGAGGAGATTGATGGGGTAAGATTGATGGCCCAAGGCAGATAAGACACAGAGAGATTCTTGTCCTTCCTTGGGGCTGTAAAGTAGGTCACACATACTTCTCAATAGATCTTCCTAAACAGAAAATTTGAGGACAACTTGATCCCCAGAGGTATGGGGAAGCGTCATAGATCCTAAGATAAAGAAGGTATGTGAAAACTTTCCAAGCAAGTGAGTGGAAAAAGGACAAGAGGATCAAGCAGGAAAAAGAAAAGTTTGGGAATGATAATTAGATAATTAATGACCTAAGCATTTAATATTAAAAAAAAACAAACTACAAGCATACTAGAATTACATGGGAAACTTCAAGAGTATGAAAATCCTGTCCTGCAGTCAAAATTGTGAATTGATTGTTAGTAGATTCATCCTGGGCTAATATTAGTACATTGTAAAAGCTCCCAGATGAGTCTCAAGGGCAGCCAGGTTTAAGGAAACTTAAGAGGACAGGATGCAAATATGTTTTTGTAATTGAGATATAATTGACATATAACATTGTGTAAATTTAAGGTGAGCAACATGTTGATTTGGTACATTAACATATTGCAATATGATTACCAATGCAGTATTAGCTGACACCTCTATCACATCACTTAAATATCTTCCTCCTCCTCCTCCCTTTTCTTCTTCTTCTTCTTCTTCTTCTTCTTCTTCTTCTTCTTCTTCTTCTTCTTCTTCTTCTTCTTTCTTCTTCTTCTTCTTGTGAGAACAATTAAAATCTAGTCTCCTAGCAGCTTTTAAGTTTATAAAACAGTATTGTCGACTATAATAACTATCCTGTGTGTTAGGTCTCCAGAACTCATTTTTTTAGAGCAGGAGAGAGAACTCTGGGGAATGAAGTTGAAACAGGATGGGACACTGCCTTAAATTATATGGTAAAAATTTGTTCTTTCCATCAGAGATATTTGAGAGACACTGGAGGCTTTTAAAGAAAAGGGAGAGGAGCACCTGCATGGCTCAGTTGGTTGAGCGTCCACCTCTTGGTTTTGGCTCAGATCATGATCTCAGGGTCCTGGGATCAAGCCCAGTGTCAGGCTCCCTGCTTAGCTGGCGGTCTGCTTGTTTCCCTCTCCCTCTGCCCCTCCCCTTGCTCATACTCTCTCTCTCTCAAATAAATCTTTAAAAATAAAAAAAGAAAAGGGAGAGATTTATTCATTATTATTTTCTCCTTTATTAACTAATCTTCTTCAGTCTGACTCAGTGGAAAGAGCTCTGGCAGTTGAAAAACCCAAGTACAAATCCTATCTATTACTGAGTAACCTTGACTCAATATTCAATCATAAAGTTTGAATCCACAGTTTTCTTTATATGAGAAATATAGTGTCTATCTTATATATGTGTGATGAATAGGGATAAAACATTTAAACTATCTGCAGTTAAGTTGTGTGTTTGGTAGGCATTTGCCACCTTAATCCTATGTGTTATATTTAGCAGTGAGGAAGCCCAGGATTCAGAAAGAAACTTTGAGACTAGTAATGTTTTGTGCCAAATTTTTTTTTGTTTGATATTGGTTTATTTATTTTAATTTTTTTATTATGTTATGTTAGTTAATTGAAGAACCCACATCTCACAAGTAGAGAAAATACTCCTTTTTTATAGTAAACTGAATATTATGCTTACACTAGCTCTTTGAGTTATTTACATAGACACCATCAAAAATGCCTGTGGCAGACCAAGCCTTCTGGTGCAGGGTATTTGAGGAAAAAGCAAACTGAGGCCTAGAACTGAAGCTGCAGGAAAGATGCTTATACTCTATACATTGGACTTCCCTTCTTCCATGTATTTGTCAGCAGGAATTAGGACCAGAAATTCTCAGTAGAAATCTTGCAGGACAGAAGAGAGTGGATGATAAATTTAAGGTGTGAAAAAAAAAAAGACAAACTGCCAAGTGAGAATTCTACCTCTGGCAAAATTGTCCTCCAAAAATGAGGGAGGAAATTAAGACATTCCCAGAGAAACAAAAGGTGAAGGTGTTCATTACCTTTAGAGCTATTCTACAAAAAATTATGATAAAGAGAGACTTTCAATTTGAAGTGAAAGGCCAATAGACAATAACTCAAAATGATATGAAAATGTTCTCCAGTAGGGGCACCTGAGTGGCTCAGTCGGTTAAGCGTCTGCCTTCGGCTCAGTTCATGATCCCAGGGCCCTGGGATCGAGCCCCACATCGGGTTTACTGCACAGCGGAGAGCCTGCTTCTCCCTCTCCCTCTGCCTGCCATTCTATCTGTGCTCTCTCTCTATCTCTCTGTCAAATAAATAAATGAAATCTTAAATAAATAAATAAATAAATAAATAAACTTTGTTTAGAAAATGTTCACCAGTAAATGTAAATGCATGGACAATTATAAAACCCCATATTATTTTAATTTTGGCCCATAAATCCACTTTTCATTCTTTTATAGGATTTAAAAGACTAGAGCATAAAAATTAATTTAAATTTATGTTCATTGATAGGCAATATAAAAAGATAGAATTTGTGACATCAATAAAATACAGTGAGGGGGCAGACCTGCAATGGAGTAAACTTTACGCAATTGAAGTTAAGTTGTTATCCATTTAAAATAGATTTTTATAACAATAGTATATTCAAGTATGTTAAATAACTGGAATTAAAATAAAAACTTTAAAAAAACCAATAGTATATTTATGTTATAACTGTAGTATGTCATGTGTAATTCTGATGGTAACCACAATGAAAATTTCTATAGAATATACATAGAAAATAAAAGGGAATTAAAGTATGTCACTACAAAAAATCAACTAAACACAAAGGAAAGCAGTAAAGAAGGAAATGAGGAACAAAAGAGCTATAAGATATAGAGAAAACAAATTAAAAATGGCAATAATAATTTCTTCACTATTAGTAGCTACGTTAAATGTGAATAAATTAAACTCCCCAATCAAAAGACATAAATCGGAATATCTGGGAGAGATGACAGAATAGGAGGACCCTAAACTCACCTTATCCCACAGATAGAACTATATAACACTCACATCACTGCAAATAACCCAGAAAGCAACCCAAAGACTGGCAGAACAAACTTCACAACTAAAAGTAGAGAAGAGGCCACATTGAAGAGGGTAAGAAGGGCAGAGATAGGATGGGGAGATAAAACCTGCAGGTCTGGCCACAGGAGGGAGGGAACTAGGAGTGTGGAGAAAGGGCAAGAAACAGACTAACACCAGGGAGCCTGCATGGGGAAAATGAATCGCCATAGCATCTGGCTTTGGAAAGCAGAGGCACTGAATTCTGTGAGTTTTTCCAACCAGTAAAAATCAGCTGCACTCAGCTCTAAAAGAGCTCAGGTGTGGCGCACTTTGCGGAGCAGCCCTGGCTGGCCCTGGTCTCCACAGCAGCTGCATATCCCCTGTGAAAAAGGACCAGTGCCACCTTTTTAAAGTGTGTGCCCCACCCACTACTGCCAAGAGCAGGAGAAGTAGCTGACTTTCCTAACACACAGAAACAGACAGAGAATTAGGAAAAATGAGGAGACAGAGGAATATGTACCAATTGAAAGAATAGGACAAAATCACAAGCAAAACTGAGATAAGTAATATGCCCGATAGAGAATTTAAAGAATTTAATGATCATAAAAACACTCGCTGGATTTGAGAAAAGAATAGAGGACATCAGTGAAACCCTTACACAAAGGAACCAATCAGAGAGAAGAACACAATAAATGAAATAAATACAGCTGATGGAATAAATAACAGGCTAAAGGAAGCAGAGGAATGAATTACCTGGAAGACACAGTAATGGAAAGTAGTCAAGCTGAGAAAGCGAGGAAAAAAAGAATTATGCAAAGTAAGAAGAGACTTAGAGAACTCAGTGACTCTGTCAAGCATAATAACATTTGCATTATAGGGATCCCAGAAGAGAGAAAAGGTGGCAGAAAACTTAAAGAAATAATAGCTGAAAATTTTCCTAATCTAGGGAAGGAGACAGAAATCCAGATCCAGGAGGCACAGAGATTCCCCAACAAAATCAAAACCAGGAGGTCCCCACCAAGACACATAGTAACTAAAATGGCAAAAAATAGTGATAAAGGAAACAAATTTTAAAGTAGTAAGAGAAAGCAGTTAATACAAGGGAAACCTTAAGACTATCAGCAAATTTTTTAGAAGAAACTTTGCAGGCCAGAAAGGAGTGGCATGATATATTCAAAGTGCTAAAAGGGAAAACTCAGAAGCCAAGAATATTCTATCCAGCAAGGCTATCATTCAGAATAGGAAAGATAAAGAGACAAACAAAAACTAAAGGAGTCCATGACCACTAAACCAGCCCTCTAAGAAATATTAAAAGGGACTCTTTGAGTGAAAAGGAAAGATCATAAGTGAGAGCATGAAAAGCAAGGAACACAAAAGCAGTAAAAATAAGTATATCTGTAAAAATCAGTCAAGGGATTCACAAAATAAAACTATGTAAAATATGACACCATATACCTAAAACATGGTGGCGATGGGGGAGAGGAGGAGCAGTAAAAAATGGGTTCAAACTTAAGTGACCATCAACTTCATATGGACTGCTATAGGCAGAAGATATTATATACAAACCTAATGGTAACCACAAATCAAAAACCAATAATAAATATGCAAAGAATAAAGAGAAAGGAATCCAACTATATCACTAAAGAAAGCCAGCAAACCATGAAAGAGAGCAAGAGAAGAAAGGATCAGAGAAAAACTACAAAAACAGCCACAAAACAAGTAGCAAAATGGCAATGAATACATATCAATAATTACTTTGAATGTAAATAGACTAAATGCTCTAATCAAAAGACATAGGGTGACAAAGTGGATAAAAAAATAAGATCCATCTATATGCTGCCTACAAGAGACTCATTTTGGACCTAAAGTCACCTGCAGATTGAAAGTGAGGGGATGGAGAAACATTTATCATTCAGATGCATGTCAAAAGAAAGCCAGGGTAGCAATCTTTATATCAGACAAAATTGACTTTAAAACAAAAGATAAAGGACTCTAGACAATAATAAAGGGGGACAATCCAACAAGAAGATATAACAGTTGTAAACATTTATGCACCCAAATACATAAAACAGTAACAAACATAAAGGAACTAATCAATACTAATACAATAATAGTAGAAGACTTTAACACCCCATTTACACCAATAGATCATCTAAGCAAAAAATCAACAAGGAAAGTGACTTTGAATGACACACTGGAACAGATGGATTTAACAGACATATTCAGAACATTTCATCCTAAAACAACAGAATATATATTCTATTCAACTGCACAGGATACATTCTCCAAATAGATCACATGTTAGACCACGAAACAAGTTTCAACAAATTCGAAAAGATTGAAGTCATATCTCACAACTTTTCTGACTACAATTCTAGAAATCAACCATAAGAAAAAATCTGGAAAGACCCCAAATTCATGGAGGTTAAATAACATGCTACTAAACAATGAATGAGTCAACCAAGAAATCAGAAAAAAAATTAAAAATTACATGGAATGTTAAAAAAAAGGAAGAAGAAGATAGCAGGAAGGGAAAATGAAGGGGGGAAAATCGGTGGGGGAGACGAACCATGAGAGACTATGGACTCTGAGAAACAAACTGAGGGTTCTAGAGGGGAGGGGGATGGGAGGATGGGTTAGTCTGGTGATGGGTATTAAAGAGGGCACGTATTGAATGGAGCACTGGGTGTTATACGCAAACAATGAATCATGGAACACTACATCAAAAACTAATGATGTAATGTATGGTGATTAACATAACATAAATTTAAAAAAATAAAAAAAAGAGTTCCAGGAAAATTAAAAGGCAAAAGATTAGTCTTATCAACAAATGGTGCTGTGACGACTGGATAGCCACATGCAAAAGTATAACTGTACCCATAATTCATTCAATATATAAAAATTAACTCAAAATGGATAAAAAATCTAAATGCTAGTACTAATACTATGAAACTCTTAGAAGGAAGCCTAGTTGTAAATCTTCACGAACTGGGATTAGGTAGCAATTCTTACATATAACACCAAAGCACAAGCAACAAAGGAAAAAATAAATACACTGGAATTCATGAAATTAAAAAGAAATTGTTGCATCAAAGGACACTATCAAGAAAATTAAAAAAGACAACCCCAAAATGGAATAAAGGCACATTTGTAAGTCAATGTGCTTACTCTACTCTCTAGACTATATAAAGAACAATACCAACTCAAAAATAAAAAAGACAAAAAACTAATTTAAAAATGGGCAAAGGATTTGAATAGACATTTCTCCAAAGAAGATACACAAATGTCCAATAAGCATGTGAAAAGGTGTTCAACACTGTTAATCATAAGGGAAATGCAGATCAAGCCACAATTAAATACTACTTCACATCTACTAGGATGAATATAATTTTTTAAAGATATTATTTATTCATGAGAGAGAGAGGCAGAGGGAGAAACAGGCTCCCCACGGAGCAGGGAGCCCGATGTGGGACTCCATCCCAGGACTCTGGGATCATGACCTGAGCCAAAGGCAGACGCTTAACTGACTGAGCCACCCAGGTGTCCAGGGATGAATATAATTTTTAAAAAATAAACAATTGTGATTTGGGTGAAGATGTGGAGACATTGGAACCTTCATGAAATCCTGCTAGGAATGTGAAAGGGTGTGCCCACTATGGAAAACAGTTTGTCATTTTCTGAAAAGTGTGAAAGATAGTTATCAAATGAAATTCCACTTGCAGGTGTATGTCCATGAGAAATGAAAACATATGGTCACACCAAAACTTGCACAAGAATGTTCAGAGTTGCATTATTCATAAAAGCCAATAAGTAGATACAATCCAAATGTCTATAAACTGACAAATGGATAAACAAAATGTGCTATAGCCACAAGATGGAATATTCCTCAGTCATAAAAAGGAAAGAAGTACTGATACATGCTACAATGTGGTTAAACTTTGAAAACACCGTGCTAAGTTCAGGAAATCATTCACAAAAGACAACATAGGATAAATAGATAGATGAGTAGATTTACTTTCACGTGAAAATCATACATATATTGTAGGATTCCATGTATGTGAAATGTCCAAATAGGCAAATTCATAGAGATAAAAAATAGTTTAATGGCTGCCAGGAATTGATAGGTGGGGAATTGGGAAGTATGTAGTTGTTTTTTGGAGGAGGGGGTAGATGATGGAAACGTGTTGGAATTAGTAGTGATGGTTGTACAACACTGTAAATTAATGTATACTAAAAAATATGTAATCTTATGCTTCAAAATGGCAAATTTTAAGTTTTGTGAACTTTATCTCAATTCAAGAAAACACTGTATTTTCCTTATCAAGTGTCAGATTTTAAATGTTCAGTTTCCTGTGTCCCACTTTCATTATGGCTAAAATGATGTCCATCTAATAAGATTCCTCTCGGAATTAAGTTACATAACTGAAGGGATGTGGGAAGTTGATCCACAAAGCTTGTGTAGAAAACAGTCATGCGGAGAGGTGGAATTCCCATCGTTGATGGATACTAACTTCCAGTAGTCTACCCAAAGTTCCTAGAGGACAGTAGTAGTATCTGCTTTCCTTAGCAACTTTTCCCTACCATTAATACAGGGCTTAACACATAGTAGTGATTTTTTAAAAAATAATATGTTAAATAAAAGGGAAAGCAATACATGTGTAAATTTCCCAGCATTCACTGCATGTTTTTTATACATGTCCTCTATTATGAAAAAGGCTATGAAAGTGGCTGAATGCATTTTTATAATGTGGCTCTAATGTCTACATTCTAATGGATAAAAAATCTAAATGCCAGTACCTTCATTAAAAATCAATACTAAAGATGTAAATGAATATGTAACTCCCACATAGATCACTCTTTTAGAGGTGGAAGTGTTTAGTGAAAAGGAGAGCAGGCCTGTTAATGTAGCAGATTGATACTTGTCTTCTTGTAATCAATCTGCATTTCTGCCATTAAAATCAAGCTTCAAATGAACATACGACCACCCAGATAAAGCTTGTTTCTTGTTGGCTGAGAGATGAAAGAAATGGAGAATCACTGGACTTGGACCACAAATGGATAGACTGCCCTGATGAAGGTGGAGTTGCCTGGCACCCCAAGATCACCAACTTTTCTCTTTAATGATTCATGAGAGAAAAAGGAAATAATATAATTTTTCTTCCAAATCTCAGAAATCTTACAATATCTTTGAACAGATTCTCCAAGTCATTCAATGATAGACAGACCCATGTTTTAGAATTTAAGTGCATATTGCCTGACATTTGTAATCGTAAGATTAACCTGGAGTACATTTTAGAATCAAGTTCCCAGATCCCTCTCCTAGAGGTTTTGATTGTTTAGGATAAAGAGGAGCCCAAGTGTCTGTATTTTTAATAAATACACAAGTAATGTATTATTTGTTCACCTTTGAAAATATTTCTTTAATTATAGTTACCAAAAGTATTCATGTCTTTTCACCCACTAACCAACCAAAGAAAGAAAGGGTATTTTAAAAGGATAATATTATTGAACATTGTATTCATTGAAATATTTATGATTTTAAATTGCATTAGATTTTATGTTAAGAAACACACAATTAAGATAATTTTTCAATTGTCTTTGAATAATTGGACATAGAAAAGAAAAATCTTTCAATCATAGGGTCTTAGGAAAATTCTTCAACATCAGATATTCCATCTTAATACCATAGAAGTCTTTGGTTATCTAGGAATTTAAAACCCTGACTGAGGGAGTTCTAATTGGTTGTAGAATCTACCACAAAATTGCATCACAATAAAAGCCATAGGAATGTGTAGCTCAGGCAAAATCAGCATCTACCATAATAACCAAACTCAAATGCTCCACCACTTTCACTGTAAAGAAAGAAAAAGAGAAAGGAAAAAAAATTATTTAAAATTTCTAGGTATTGCACTAAGTGCTCCTCAATGAGGAGAATTTAAAAATGGGATAATGTGTAGAAGCTCTGCCACAAGCAGGGGGCTTTGCTTGCTCCGCTGCACTGCACATGTTCCCCCCACACCTGAGACAGTTTAGCTCTTCCTACACACTCAGTCCTGATTCAATCTTGGAACCTGCACAGACCTGAGAGAGGAGACGATTAGAGATTTTCAGATTAAAGAAGAGGAAATATCTGTGATAGAAAATGGTGACTCAGAAAAATTGACCAAACTTGAAGACTGCAAACTCCTTTTGAGTGAAGGATACAGGAAGGGAGTTTACATGGAAGGTTCCAGAATGCCTTGCTTCTAAGAAAGGTTTGGAGTGTGTCATGGAGTTCAAGAGACAGAGCGGAGCATCAGAGGAGCCCTTCTTAGCAGGAATGGGCCCACTGTGATGATTTCAGAGTTCTGTAGCTAGTAGGATTTCTTGCTCAATAATGCCCAAGTTAGCTTGCAGCTACATCATGGAGACTACCACTTATCATCTGGACTTTGGAATTATATCAGTGACTAGAGTGTCATTAGTAAATCATAATAATTCAATTAAGTTCAACTAATTGACTTATACATTTTCAGAATATCCACAGAGTTATATTTGAGAGGTCAAATACAAAACTGCTTCTAGAAATGAGAACTTCAGGGAAAGGTACAAGTGTGTTTTTGTGGCTTTTACAGAGAGAGTAGTTATTTTCTGGATATACTGTGCCTAGGCTATCAAAAACATGGGTTTTCCTATCATTTTATGATGGTTTCTTCATTATTTTGGAAGAGCCATATTTAGTCTTGTGTTCTTACAATTGTTCGCTGCAGAAAACGCATGTATTGGGATAAGTTTGGCCATTGGTTGCACAGACTGGATCCTTTTCTCTTGGGCAAAAATATAATTGATGTATATACACATCACAGCTTGGCTGTTGAACACAAAGAGACAACATAAAATGCATCAAGTAATGAACTTTTTAAATAAAATGTCCCTTATCTTAATACAAAATGCCATGCATTAAAATGGAATAAATATATTCTATATTGAGGTTTAAAAATAAGTATCAAGGTACCCACAGTCCACTTACACATAAAATATTTTTAGTATATTTTTACAAACCCAACATTATTTTTTTAAAAAAAACATACAAATGGCTAAATGTGTTTTTATAATTTAGACACTCTGCCTCCACTTCTCCTCACACTAGGGTCAGATTTTCCTCAGTTGACCCTTGATCAGTGAGGGTCTTAGAGGTATGGACCCTCCCACCCTACACAGTTGAAAATTCACATATAACTTTTGACTCCCCCAAAACTTAAATACCAATACCTTACTGTTGACCAGAAGCTTTATGACAACATAAACAGTCAATTAACAAATATTTTGTATATGTATTATATATGGTGTTCTTACAATAAACCTAGAGAAAAGAAAATATTAAGAAAATCATAAGGAAAGGGGTGCCTGGATGGCTCAGTTGTTGAACGTCTGCCTTTGGCTCAGGTCACGGTCCCAGGGTCCTGGGATCGAGCCCCACATCGGGCTCCCTGCTCGGCAGGAAGCCTGCTTCTCCCTCTCCCACTCCCCCTGCTTGTGTTCCCTCTCTCGCTGTGTCTCTCTCTCTGTCAAATAAATAAATAAAATCTTAAAAAAAAAAAAAGAACATCATAAGGAAGATTGTACTGTCCTGTAAAACAATCTGTGTATAAGTGGACCCATGCAGTTTAAAAGTCAACTATATTTCATACCACAAGAAATCATAAAATAATTTTTAATAACTCCCTTGTCTTTCTCAATAGTTTTACTGCTACATAATCTGTTAGTTTCAGATTATTACCACACTTGTATGAATTCATATATATGAGTGTTTGCATATGTGTATATAACCATATAGATATGTATGTAATTTGCTTAATGATGACAGTGTTGGTTATTTACGTAAATAAACAACGTGTGTATTCTTACATAACCTGCTTTTTAAATGTCTTTATAACTTTTATCTATTCATGTGTTTAGAACTGTAGTTCATTTTCATCACCTCGATGTAATAATTGATTCTGTGAATGTATGACAATTATTATTTTATCCACCGTTTAGTGAAAAATTAGGTTGTTGCTTTTTTAATCCTCTTGTTTTGCTAAGATAAACAATTCTACTTTAAACACCCCTTAATCCATAACAGACACTTGTCTATAACAAAGCTATAACTAGTAATGGAATTTTTTAGTAATGGGATATTTTTACCTTGTCTTTAATGCCAAATGATTTTGTATGTCTGGCAAGATTTTGTTTCTTGAACTTAGTGTAATAATAAAACTGTTTGTTTGTTCCTTTTGAAGGATCATTCTGTTCTACAGAGGGAAATTTGCTGTTAAAACTTACAATATAAAAAAATTAAAGGCTTACCATTTCAATTCCTGAAGTAATCAGTATTAACTTACCACTTGACGAATTTCTGGTAAAGGTTCAAAAGAAGTTTCTGCAACCAACCGCCACACACACAAATTAAAAATAAGAGGAGGAAGAGGGGAAAACCATCAGAGTCTCTGGTGAAAAGTACCCACATCTCTTAGTAGCAAAATATTACGCAAATTGCCTAATCAGGACCCTGCAAATAATGATATGAGCCTTTTATAGTAGTATCAAAACAGTAAGTTCACAAAATAAATTCAGATGTAGAAAGATAATTCCAAATTAATCTCGTTCTGTGAAAATTATCTTATGTATTATTTAATAATCATCAAACACTCCTGTAAGATTCTATAGTTGTGATTTTTTTTCCATTTTTATAAATGAGACATCTTAGCTGGAAAAGACAGTGGTTTGCTTAGCGTCACTCATATGCCTCGCAAAAAGTCACTTAATATGAAGAAATTAATTATTATTTAATTAATTAGTATTCAGGTCTCATATCAGGGATCTATCCACTACCTCACAGGTACTTTATTCTGAAATTCATGGGCCACCTTGGGCTTTAAGGAGCGTAAGGTTGTTAGCAGAGGAATAAATGAATTCTTTCCTTATACAACGCCTTGACTCAGAGGTGGCAAACAACAAATCAGATTTTCAAGGAATGTCAGACCTAGAAGACATCATTACTTTCCATACTCTGCATTTAGCAACCGTGGAATCTGAACTCCGAAAAGAAAAAAAAAAGTAAATATCTTTAGTCATAGATGAACAAAAAGACAAGTTCATTCTGAGTACTGCTCATCCTAACCCACATCTTTGTCTCCAACTCTCTAAGGTGGGAAATGAGGTTAGGCAACCCACTGATGCAATTTTAAAAGGTATTTCTAACATACTCTGTTTCATTTTGCCAGTTTAAGATTTATAAATCCTATAAATCAAACTCCTCCATTTCTAGATAATAGCAGTTGTTTGCTGCATTTCTAAGATATGGGAAATGCTTCATCCAGGACTGAAAAATGTACTCACCAGAATAATGAGGAAATGCCAAGGCAATGATAAAAACAGCTTTGATCCATGTCAAGAACAAAGACATTTTACCAAGTCTGTGGAAGAAACCCATAGAGACGTTATAACATATGGCACAGGGACAATCTGCCCATTTCCAAATGAAACTTTCTTATAGGTGAAGAAGCTTTTCCACTTTCCTAGATTCCTACTTGGTGTGGACTATTCCCTTTTTCCTTCCCCCAACACACAGTGTCAACAAGACATACATGGTAATAGAAGACCCTGTATGGACTTGAAAGGAACACCAGGCAAGTCCTCTGTGTATATTTAAGTAGGAGCTGTTTACTCTCCCAACCCTTGGCTCAGCCCACAAGGAGCCAGGCTGCATTTATGGAAATATGTACTTCGGAATCAGAGCATTTGACTGCATCAGAAAATAGAAACCATTATTTCAGGAAGGACTGACCGACAGCAGTCCTTCCATCAAACTCCACACCACAGCTACCTTCACAGAGTCCCTTCCACCTGACACAGAGAAGACAGTGGCGAGTGGGATCTACAGCTCTAGAGATGGTGCCTATTCAGTTCACTTTACTTTTCAACTATTTCCACCCAGCTGAGGAATCTCCTTTATCTATCTGATGGTGAGGAGCTTATGGGGGTGAGATGGCTCATGACAGATAAGATGCTGAGGTACTCTGTGTTCTGCCTAGAGGCTCTAAAATAGCTGCGAGAGATGCCTCACAAATGTATTATCAGTAGATCTCTAAGCAGCAAATTTGGGATAGTTTGATCAGATGTATCCAGAAGTATGGGGAGGAAAGGTGGTAATAGTGCTTTGAAACCAAGATAGAGAAGAGATGTGAAATCTTTCCAAGCTATTGAGTTGGGAAGAAAAGGAGAATCAAAAGAAGAAGAGAAGAAAGAGTTTTGGGAATTGGAATTGGAATTATAACTTGGACTCTTAAGTATTTTGCAACGCCAGAAGCACACAGGACTTAATTGGAGATTTGATTTGTATTAACTTTTTTATTTTGAGATCAATGGAGATTCTCTTAAAACCTTAAGGACTAATGCAGGGAGTTCTCATGTTCCTGTTAACCAGTTTCCCCTAATGGGAACATCTTGTAAAACTATAGTACAAATTCACAACCTGAAATGTTCAAAAAAGTTCCTAGATGAGCACTGGAATGGCCCACTTTGGGGACCTGGGCTAGAGGACAGTGTGTGCCCTGAATTGTATGATGGATAATTTGATCTTTACCTCAAAGTGAGGTGGAAGACCCTACAGGGTTTGAAGTAGGAAGAGATTTAATCAGAGCTGTTTAACTAATCTGCTTTGCAGTCTGGCTCAGTGGTAAGAGATCTGGCAGGTGAAAGTCCTAAATTCAAATCCCATCTACCACTGAGTAACCTTGACACAATATTCAGACCTTAATCCACAATTTCCTAATTTTAAATGTGAGAATAATTTCTGTCTCATAGGCTTGCCATAAATATTAAGGATAAAATATTAAAAGTCTGTACATAGGTTGTGTGTCAGACTTACATTTGTCACACTAATCTAACCTGCCTTTTTTTTTTTTTTTATCAGTGAAGAAAGCCAAGATTTAGAAAAGAATCCTTGAATCTAGCACTGTTCCATGCCAACTTAATGGGAGGGTACAAAATCTGGTAAGTGCAAAAAATGTTCCTTTATCATAATAAAGTGACTATTGTGTTTACATTAGTCCTTTGAAATATTTACATAGACACCATCAGAGATATTCATGCAGGCAAATCCTTTTGGCACATTTGTGGAGAAATTAAACTGAAGTTCTCTTACATGTATTGATTAGCAGAGCTTAAGAGCAGGAGACACTCCCTATGTTGCACAACAGGTCACAAGTTTTTAAATTAACCACAAAAGAGAATGTTAAATGTATGGATTATTTAATGCATATCTATCTTCCTTGAAAATGTTTAATATGCATAAATGGTTGAAAATAAGCATAAATGTACAGATATTTAATATACAACTATACTAAAATCTCACACAAATATATACATATGTGTATATATAGATATATACATTATGTATATATACGTGTGTCCATGCATGTGTACCTATATGCATGTATATATCTGTATATGTATCTATATATGTAATAACACACATAACACATATATTATATATGTAATAATATGTATTAATGTTACATCTACACATATATAAATGCATATATACTTAAGTACATATACACACATACACAGTATATGTTTATATACTATGTTATATACATATATATACTACACACAGTACATATACATATGTGTATATCTATGTATACATATCTATATACCTAAATTATCTAGGTGAGCCCTAAATGTCATCACAAGTATTTTTATAAAAGAGAGACAGAAGGAAATCTGATGCAGACACACAAAGAAGAAGGCCTTATGAAGACAGAGCTGAGAAAGATTTGAAGATATTGACCTTTAAGATGATAGATAATAGATAGCTATAGATAGATGATGGATGGATAGATAAAAATAGGAACAGAAGAATAAAGACATTTCTCTGTAACTATCTTTTTTTATTTAACAGTCAATGGTATATCTTCATATAAGTATATACATAATCATAGTAAATAATAAGTATATACACATATAAGTATACACAATTCCTTTTAAGGTGTTATTAAATACTTTTGCTAGTAATGTTGTATTGAACATGATGGTACAGGTCATTATATGCTCATTCAATTGTATCTAGACTTTTAGAAGTTGCATTTTGAGTCAAATAATATATGCAGTTTAAATTTTATAGATAAGAGCAAATTACTTCCAGCACCCTTATAGTCTTTTACTATGAAAAAGATAGATTACAAACATGACTGTTTCTCCACACCTCATCAAATGAATGTCTTCTGAAATACTCAGGTTTCCACACACACATCTAAATATATACACACATATAAAATATATGTATTGGATGATTTTTTTCAGTTACAGAATTTCTTCATTTGGGAATGAAATTAAAATTATGAGTTAATGAAACCACAATTTCTATTTTTTAACTTTTATCAGTTTTTGTCTACAAACATGGTTTACCTCCCTATGTGAGTCCTGAATGTGTGAAGAAATTATACTTTACTAATTAGTAAAATTCATTGTGATTTTCTCTTCTGCAAAATGAGATATTCTGAGAGTCTGTGGTGGAACCTCTTGTCACACATGGCATATACAAGAGGAACAACGTATTTGAACTGGTGATGTGTGAACTTTTGACATGCTGCCTATTGTGTCCATTTAGAAGCTCTGAATATTAACTCCTGCTGGAAAATGCTGACTACATGCTTATTTATGTCTCCTCTCCAATATTCCAAAATTTATAGTGCTTAGGAGATCCTGTTAGGTTCTGGAGGCAAAATATCAAATATATGGAGATCAATATAGGCAGGAGAATTGACCGTGGGATTCTGTAGAAGCAGGCAATTCCCAATATCCAGGAAACGAAAGAAACTATAAACCTGATCATCAGAGGCAGGTTTGGTAATCACATCTTGTAGTTGGGTACAGTTGAAAAACCATGGTCAGGGGCACCTGGATGGCTCAGTCAGTTAGGCGTCTGCCTTCAGCTCAGGTCATGATCTCAGTGTCCTGGGATGGAGCCCCAGGGCAGGCTCCCTGCTCCGCAGGGAGTCTGCTTCTCCCTCTCTCTCTGCCTCTCCCCCTGCTTGTGCTCTCTCTCTCTCTCTCTCAAAAAAATAAACAAAATCTTAAAAAAAAAAAAGGAAAAGAAAACCATTGTCAGCCAATGAACTTTATCCTTGAAGAATTCAAAGATAGACATGCTTAGAGCACCTCTTATGTGAAGGCATATGTCATTATCCAAACTAATAAAGTCAAAGATACTACTTTCTTCTGAATCACTGATACTCTCTATGGGATATTTTGCTTCACTTGCCAACTGTACATAAGCCCGAGTTTGTCTTTAAAGCAAATTGTCTTGTCAGAAAACAGGCAGTATCTTACGTGCCATAAAGAAAATTCCTCAGGGCAGCACAAAGAAATGTGGGGATGGTCACAGAATGGTTTTGCATCTTGATTTTGATGGTTACATGACCATGTGTATTTGTCAAAATTCAGAATGGTATACCAAGAACAATGAATTTTACCATATATAATTTAATTTAAAAACTAAATTAGAAATTTCCATTTAAAAAAAACAGTTGATGCATTTGCTGGAAGTAACAAACTATTTGATCTCACCCGAAAACCAACATTTTAAAATTTATAGCTATTTAATATAGACCATCTAATTTAAAATAGCTTTCTCATAGTGTCACTTTTAAAAAATTGATGTCTAGAAATGTATAAGAAAGAAATTACACTTGACCTCAAAGGGCCCATAGGTTAAATCACATTTCTTTCCTTTCATACCTAGAAATATAAATTTCAGTGACAGATTTAGGGAACTATCTCATTCACTTGTGAAGCTGTGAAACCCATCAATCCCACCCACTATACAGCGGGTGGGAGAGTGAGCAGGGGGAGGTGGAGGGCAGAGAATGCAATCTCCCCTTCATGCAGTTCTCCCCTTCTCTTTGAGTTCCTGACTCCACAGCAGAGTTGGAGGGATTCTCACCTAGACACGGTGCTCCTTAGGAAGCCAGTGATATTCCAGAATCTTTCTCCATTCTGGGAAGTAAGTCTGCAAGCTAGCCAGTGGTTTCTGGCAACAGAGCCCCTTTGGTTGCTTCTTAGTAAGCCATTAGCGTAGGGGAGTTTGTTGTTTTTCTTTAGAATGTATGGTCCTGGTGACTTTTCGTCTTCCCCCTGGCCTTGGTTATCAATAAGAAAACTCCTACTTAGTGTCCTATTAGATTAGGAAAGACTTACAAAGCATTAGGACCACAGGAGAAGTGGTCCTCAACATCCTGCAATGCATGTGTTGTAGCCAATTCAGTGTTAGCATCTGGCATGGGCTGTGGAGGGAAGGACGATGCATGAAGGAATCCAGGGTGCTAGCAGAGTATCCTTGACATAGCTGACAAGGTCCCAGATTGGATGATCCCTGAGGACAAGATCTCACAGTTCATTTTATACTGGTACAAGGTGCATAGATATGTATTTGTATATATTTATATATATATATATTCCAGCTTTATTGAAATATAATTAATATATATCATTAACTTTAAGTTGTGCAATGCGTTGATTTGATACACTTTTATATTGTAAAATGACTACCACCATAGTATTAACTAAACTTCATCCCATCACATAATTACCTTTTTCTTTTTTGTGGTGAGAACATTTAAGATCCACTCTCTTAGCAACTTTCAAGTGTATAATAAGTAGCATTAACCATGCTGTACATTAAATCTCTGGAACTTACTCATCTCTTTTTTTAAAAAATATAATGTATTATTTGTTTCAGGGGTATAGGTCTGTGATTCATCAGTCTTAAACAATTCACAGCACTCACCATAGCACATACCCTCCCCAATGTCCATCACCCAGCCACCCCATCCCTCCCAACCCCCTCCACTCTAGCAACTCTCAGTTTGTTTCCTGAGATTAAGAGTCTCTCATGGTTTGTTGCACTCTCTGGTTTCGTCTTGTTTCATTTTTCCATCCCTTCCCCTATGATCCTCTGTCTTGTTTCTCAAATTCCTCATATCAGTGAGATTATATGATCATTGTCTTTCTCTGATTGACTTATTTCGTTAAGCATAATACCCTCTAGTTCCATCCATGTAGTTGCAAATGGCACGATTTTATTTTTTTGATGGCTGCATAATATATTCCATTGTGTGTGTGTGTGTGTGTGTGTGTGTGTGTGTATCCCATCTTCTTTATCCATTCATCTGTTGATGGACATCTAGGCTCTTTCCATAGTTTGGCTATTGTGGACATTGCTGCTATAAACATTGGGGTGCATGTGCCCCTTCAGATCACTACATTTGTATCTTTGGGGTAAATACCCAGTAGTGCAATTGCTGGGTCGTAGGGTAGCTCTATTTTCAACTTTTTGAGGAACCTCCATACTGTTTTCCAGAGTGGCTGCACCAGCTTGCATTCCCACCAACAGTGTAGGAGGGTTCCCTTTTCTCCACATCCTCGCCAATATCTGTCGTTTTCTGACTTGCTCATTTTAGCCATTCTGACTGGTGTGAGGTGGTATCTCACTGAAGTTTTGATTTGGATTTCCCTGATGCCAAGTGATGTTGAGCACATTTTCATGTGTCTGTTGGCTATTGGATGTCTTCTTTGCAGAAATGTCTTGGAACTTACTCATCTTATAACAGAAAGTTTGTACCCTTTGACTAACATCTCTCCATTTTCCCCACTCCCTAGCCCCTGATAACTACCATTCTCTTCTCTATTTCTATGAGTATGAGGGGTTTTTTGTTTTTGTTCTTGTTTTTAGATTCCATATATAAGTGATACACAGTACTTGTCTTTCTTTATCTGGCTTATACTTAGCACAATGCCCTCAAGGTCCATCCATGTTCTCACATATGACAGGATTTCCTCTTTCTCATGGTTGAATGATGTTCCACTGCATATATAAACACACCACATCTTTATCTATTCATCCATTGACAGACACGGAAGTTGTTTTTGTATCTTGGCTATCATGAATAATGCTACAGAATGGGAGAAAATATTTAAAAATTTTATATCTGATAAGGCATTAATTTCTAAAATATAAAAAGAACTCATACAACTCAATAGCAAAAGCCAAAAATCCTACAAGCATCTGATTAAAAAATGGGCAGAGGAGGGATGCCTGGGTAGCTCAGTTGGTTAAGCATCTGGCTTCAGCTCAGATCATTATCCCAGAGTCCTGGTATCAAGTCCCACATTGGACTCCTTGCTCAGTAGGGAGCCTGCTTCTCCCTCTGCCTGCCATTCTCCCTGCTTGTGCTCTCTCTCTGACAAATAAATAAATAAAATCTTTTAAGAAAATGGGCAGAGGAACTGAACAGACATTTTTCCAAAGAAAACATACAAATGGCCAACAGATACATAAAAAGCTGCTCAACATCACTCATCATCAGTGTAAAGAAAACATACAAATGGCCAACAGATACATAAAAAGCTGCTCAACATCACTCATCATCAGGGTAATGCAAATCAAAACCACAATGAGGTGTTACCTCATACCTGTCAGAAGGGCTGTCTTCAAAAACACAAGAGATAGTAAGTGTTGGCAGTGCTGTGGAGTAAAATGGAATCTTTGTGCACTATTGGTGGGAATGCAAATTGGTACAGCCATTATGAAAAATAGTATGGGGGTTCCTCAAAAAATTAAAAATAGAATTACCATATATTGGAGCAATCCCATTTCTGGGTATATAATCTTGACAAATTAAGTGCACAACACCATGTTGTTACCGAAGGCACTAAATTTCACAGCAGATATCTAGAACTTTTTCATCTTGTGTAACTATAACTTTATACCCACTGAGCAACAGTTTCCCCTCTTCTCCCTCCCTCAATCCCCTGGCAACCACCATTTTATTTTCTGCTACTATAAGTTTGACTGCTTTAGATAACTCATACAGGAGAAATCATGCCAGTATTTGTTCTTCTGTGACTAACTTATTTCATTTTGCATAACATCTTCCAGGTCCACCCACGTTATGGCAAATGGTAGCATTCCCTTTAATTTTAAGGTTGAATAAAATTCCATTGTATGTACATACCACATTTCCTTCATCATTTTGTCTGTTGATGGACATTTGGCTTGTTTCCATATTTTGATTATTGTGAATAATGCTGCAATGAACACAGGAGCGCAGATATCTCTTTAAGATCCTTATTTCAATCTTGGGGATATTTTCTTAGGAGTAGAATTTCTTGATCATACAGTAGTTCTATCTTCAATTTTTTGAGGAACCTTCATTCTGTTTTCCATAGTAGCTGCACCATTTTACATTCTCACCAACTGTCTTAGTTCATTTGGGCTGCTATAACAAAATGCCACAACTGGGTAGCTTATAACAACAAAAAAATGAACAGTTCTGGAGGCTGAGAAGTCTGAGGTCAAGGCACCAGTATGGTTGCATTCTGATGAATGTTCTCTTCCTGTTTCATAGTACCTTCTCACTGTGGTACCTTCTCTCTGTGCCCTCACCTGGGGAAGGGGGCTAGCGTTGTCTCTGGAGCCTCTCTTGTAAGGTATTAATTCCATTCATGAGGTTTCACCTGCATTACTGAAGCACCTCCCAAAGACCCCATGAATATCATCACTTTTGGGAGTTAGGATTTCAACACGGGGGGAGGGGAAGGACACATTCAGACCATATCACTAACAGCGTACAAGAATTCCAATGCCTCCACATCTTCTCCAACATTTGTTATCTCCAGTGCTTTGGCCATTTTTAAATCTGGTTATTTGTTTTTTGCCATTGAGTTGAAGGAGTTCCTTTTCTATTTTGGAAACTAACACCTTACCAGATATATGGTTGACAAATATTCTCTCCCATCTATAAGTTGTCTTTTCACTCTATTGATAGCTTCCTTTGTTGTACAAAAACTGTTTTGTTGAAGTAGTCTCACTCACCTTTGTTTTATTGCCTGTACTTTTGGTATCATACCCATGAAATCATTACCAAGACCAATGTCATGAAGCTTTTATCCCTTATGTTTTCTTCTGGGAGTTATATAGTTTCAAGTCTTACCGTTTAAGTTTTTAATCCGTTTTGAGTTGATTATTTGGTGAATGGTGTAAGATAGATATGAAATGCCATACACCCAAAAAAAGGATAAATATAATCTATATTTAGGTCTAAAGACAAACATTTCTCTAGTCACATTCCAGTAAATAATAAAACGTTACCAATATTGTTATAAAAACCCAAGAAAGTCAATGCAACTGGCTAACTGTTGGTATCATGTAGCCAACTCCCCATCCTCACCCCTCCCAGGTCACCCCTTTCTTACTCCTTCCTCCCACATACACCAGAGGAAGTCACCTAACCGAATTTTCTATTTATGATTACCTATCTTCCTCGAGAATTCCACATGCATAACAATGTGTATGCTCGTGTATAGTTTTGGATATCTTGATAATTTATGCAAAGAAAACAAACTATATGTATCTTACATGGCTTTCTTTCTACATTCTCTGTGACCTTAATATATACTGATGTTTAGAGCTGTAGTTTATTTACTTTAACCCCTACATAATATTCCATTATGTGGATGTATAGAAATCATTGCTATTTATTCTTCTAGAAACTGATACTTGGGATGATATTTGTTTCCCATTGTGTTGTTGGATGAATAAGTTTACTCTCAATACACTTTTACATCTCTCAGTTTTGTGCACAACAAATAACTACCTATGGACTAGTTTGGAATTTGGGGGTGATAGGATAAATACAATATCATGTTTTATAGATAATGTTAAATGGTTTTAGAGTGCTTGTTAGATTCTATTTCTTAACCTTGGTGTAATAATAATACATAACTTTACTTTTTGGAGAATTTGGGTTTTTGTACATTTTGCTTGGTCAATTTTGTTTGCTTTGAAAAAATTGAAAATGGTTAAAAATTTACATGCTTCAGCTTCCAAATGAACCAGTAATAACTTACCAAATGTCTGACATGTGATGATTTTTAAAAAGCAGTTTCTGCAACCAAAGAAGTTTAAAAAGATAAAGAGGCCACACATATATCAGTAGTAGAACTGTAACTAATGAGGTCAGAATTTTGTGCCATAACAAAAATACAAAATTTCAAATGTCTCCAAATTTTAGAAAAAATCAACCCCCAAATTAATCTAGATCTGTGAAAAATAGTGTCATATATTATTTTTAATAACTCCTAATACCCTACTTGAATATACCATTTTTTTAAGTTTTTATTTAAATTCCAGTTATTTAGCAAACAGTGAAATATTAGTTTAAGGTGTATAGTATAGTGACTCAATACTTCCATATATCACTCGGTTCTCATCACAAGTGTACTCCTTAATACCCAACACCTATTTCAGCCATCCCCCACCCATCTCCCCAATGGTAACCATCAGATTGTTCTCTAGAGTTAAGAGTCCGAGGATACCAATTTTTAAAAGCTTTATAAAAGAGCCATTTCATCGTGACATAAGACAATGCCTTGTGTGAAGTCACTTAAATATGAAGAAATTCTGCTCTAATATCAGGGTTCTATTCAATACCTAACGGCTACTTTTTTCCAAACTTTATGGAGCCACCTTGAACTTTAAGGGAGGTAAACTGGTCACCTGAGGTACGAATGAGTTCTTTCCCTACACAGGCCTTGATTTCAGGGACTCAGAGCTGATAAGTAAAAAATCAGATTTTCAAGGAATACCAGATCTAGAAGATATCACTCCTTCTCTATATTTTGCACTGAACAACAGTGGAATCTGGGCACCAAAAGGGGAAAAGAATTTGGTTAAAGTTCTTGAGTTACAGGTGAACAAAGAGCTAAAGTCTACTGCCCATTCTAACCCACCACTCTGTTTCAACTGTTCTAACATGGGAAATGAGAAAAGGCAGTTCAATGATGAGATATTTAGAAGAAATTTATAACATGCCCTGTGTCATTTAACCAAGTAAGAATTAGAAGGCCAGTAAAACGACCACTCCATTTTTAAGTTACAGCAGAAAGCCTTCTGTTTTCTTAGGATATGCAGTGTTTTACCCAGGACTGGAAAATTTATGCACCAGAAAAAAAGAGTAAAGCCCACAGTGATGAAAATAGCTTTGATCCATAATGAGAACAGAGTCATTTGATTGAATCTGTGAAAGAAACCCTTCAGGATGCTTGCAACAATGGCAAAGGACACATTGCCCATCTCCTATGGACAGGCAAACAGAATTTAGGGCACATTTTATAAAGTGTTTTACTTTATAATGAAGGAACTATTCCAACATCCTAGATTCCTAGTTAAGGTGGACTGTTAGCTCCGTTTTTCTCCCAACCCTAAAATTCAACAAGAAATGTCAACAGAAAGCTGTCCTAGAGATAGGAGAGAAAAGGCCATAGAAAGTGCTCTGTGAACACAAGAAGTTGATTACTTTCCCAAATCTTTGAGTAAATACACAAGGAGCTGGCTGCATTTCAAGTAAACATGCACATTTCAAACTCAGTATTTTCTTCAGAAAAATAGTCATTATTTCTGGTAGGATCAATGGGGAGCAAGACTCACAGCAATGCTATACCCTAGGGCTACCTCCCTAAGTTCCCTGCTTGACATACTTCACACAAAGAGATAATGAGTGAAGCAACAGTGGCTATTGTATTCACCTTTTTTCCCCAAACATCCATCTCCACCCATCTAAATTGCTTTTATTGAGATGTGAGTGATGAGCTTCTTGTAGTAATACAGATAGCTCAGGACAGGTAAGAGATAGAGGCATTCTGTGCCCCGCCCCCCCAGAGGGGGGCTGTAAAGTACATCAGGAGAGATGCCTCACAAATACTTTTCAGTAGATCTTCCCTCAGCAGGAGGTTTGGGACAATTTGACCTAATGTACCCAGAGTATGAGGAGGAAAGAAAGAAATGTGTGCAGATATAGATTTTAAGATGGAGAAGATAATATGAAAACATCCCAAGTAAGTGAGTTGAAAAAGAACAGGAGAATCAAGCAAGAAAAAGAAAAAAGAGTTTGGAAATGCTAATTCAACAAGTGTCTAAACCCTTGGAACTTAAAAAAAGCTAGATGAATATCAGAATCACTTGGAGAAATTCTAAAGCCTGAAGATGCACCATTCTACTATCAAGATCATGAAAAACTGTTAATAGTGAGTCCTGGACATTGCTATGTTTTAAAAGCTCCTAGATAAGACTCAGGCACAACCTGGGAGAGAGCACAGCATAGAAATTGCTAGAATAGGAGAAAAATAAATCTGGAGATTAAAGTTGAAACAAGATGAGGTATTACCCTAAATTATTTGATAAGTAATTTGATCTTTACTTCAGAGGTAAATGAGAGACATTAAAGGCTTTTAATATAAGGGAGAGATTTTTCAGTTATTTATTTCCTAACAAACCAATCATCTTTATGGACTGATTCAGTGGAAAAAGATCATTTCAAATGCCATCTACCAATGAATAACCTGGACTCAACATTTAGACTTTATAATGCACATTTTGCTTATTTTAAATCTGAGAATCATAACTCCTGTCTCACAAGTTTATCATAAATATTTGAGTTAAAATATTAGAACTGTCCATACTTGTGTGTGAGGATTATACTTGTCACCCTAAACCTACCAGTAACTTTTAGCACTGAAGAAGCCCAGAATTTAGAAATATCAGAGACTCTATACTTCAAGGGGAATAGACTTTACTGACACATAAAGAGACCAAAAACCAAAAACAATAGCACAAACACCAGGAGTTTAGGTGGGGAAAGTCATCATAAAGAGTCACTATAAAATACTATTAAAATGTCCATTTTCAACAAAATATATGAGAAATTCAAGATACAGGAGAGTATGTTCCATACACAGTGAATAAAAAAAAAAATCAAGGATAGAAATTCTTTTTCAGGGGCTAAGATGTTGGACCTAACAAAAAAATTTAAAGTAGCTTTTATAATATAATTAAGGATCTAAGGAAAACTCTATAGAATTAAAGAATGGTATGACAATATTTCATCAACTAGAGAATATCATTAAGATACAAACTTATTTGAAATAAATAAATGGAATTTCTGTAATTGAAAAATACAATAACCAAAACTTAAAAATTCACAGTAGACTTGAGCTGGAAGAAGAAAGTATCAGTGAACTGAGGTTATATCAATAGACAGTAAGAAATCTAAAGAACAGAAAGTAAAACAATAAGATAAATTGAACCCAATATCAAAGAAGTCTTGAACACCATTAAATGCACCAACATATGCATAATAGGAGTACCAGAATAATATGAGAGAGAGAACAGAGCAGAAACATATTATTGGAATAAAGACTGGAAAATTCTCAGATTTTATTTTAAAAACACTATTCTACATATCTAAGACAGTGAACTACAATTAGGGTAAATACAAAAAAAAAAAAAATCTAAATCCAGACACATGATATTCAAACTACTGAAAGTCAAAGATAGAAAATACTGAAAGCAGCAAAAGAAAAATGACCCATCACATATAGAAAAATAAAAATATAATTAACTGCTAACTTCACATCAGAAAATATGGCAGCCAAAGGTAGTGGCTTAACATATTCCAAGTAATAAAAGAAGAAAATAAGCTTCAACTAAGAATCTTATTCTCAGAATAATGATCTTAACAAAATAAAGGCAAAATAAAGACATTTTCAGAAAGAAAAATACTAAGATAATTTGTTGCTATAATACCTTGGTCTTGAGGGGCACCTGGGTGGCTCAGTCGGTTAAGCGGCTGCCTTCAGCTCAGGTCATGATCCCAGGGTCCTGGGATTGAGCCCCACATCGGGCTCCTTGCTCCGTAAGAAGCCTGCTTCTCCCTCTCCCACTCCCCCTGCTTGTGTTCCTCTCTCGCTCTGTCTCTCTCTCTCAAATAAATAAAATAAAATCTTTAAAAAAAAAACCTTAGTCTTGACTTACAAGAAACATTAATGGAAGTATTTTTAGATGAAAGAAAGTAATATCAGAGAGTACTTTGCATCCACATGAAAAAACAAAGTGCAATCAACTTCTGAAATGATAGCATGAGAAATTCTGCTGACCCATTCTCCAGTGAAATTGGTATAATTTTTTTTTTTAGTCAAGTCTATGGAAATGGTTTAAGAGCAAACAGCAAATGAAGAAACATCTACTCAAAAAAAAAATCTATAAAAATTCATAAGAAAGGCAAGAGTCTGCAGTATTTGAACCAAGGGGCTTCTCCCTTTCCCTTTCCCCTGGTCAATAAGGTGGAGACTCCATTCCAGACTGCTTTATCCAAGAACACAGGAATATCTCTTTACCCAGCTCCAAGCTGGAGGGTTTTCCTCTGAGGAAGAGCAGGACTTCAGCACTTCTCTTCTTACCTCCATCTGTCTGCTGCTGAGGCTAATTCCTGAGTGAGTGAATTCTAGAACTGGGGGCTCACTTCCACCCAACTCCTTGTTGTGGAATGAAAGCTCTGCCTTGGGTGTGGCTTACAGTGAATACTACACACCTATGGCCCTTCCCCCAGTTCATGAGTCGATAGTCCTATACCAGGAGAGGCAAATGAAGTGAACCTGAGGCTACTGCTACTCCTCCCCTGAGTGCTTAGGTCCTAAAGAATGGGTGTCACTCCGAGCTCCAGAGCTTTGGTTCAGAGGTTTTGCCTTGGAGGAAAAGCAGGCCATAAAACAGATAGGTCTGGATCTCTTCTCAAAGGAACTGACTTCAACAATAGAGCTCTTTCAGAGCTCTTCAAAAACCATGGGGGGTTATTGTAAAGGGAATTAGGAGATTTATCGACTTAATGAAGATACAGCCTAGACTACAGGTTAGCTAGTTTGCAGAAGACATATCAGGAATAAGACAGCTGGGAGGAGCTTTCCTGTGGTAAGCATAAATATAAAACACTGACCCCAGAGAATATTCCATGCAAGGAAATACTATTTTATTAGATTAGTTTGTAGAGGTATTTATGTCCCAAGACATTGTTGTAAACAATAGAGTGATCTGCTGGCAATTAATGGAGCATAACAGATGGGTCTCTTCAGAGACAGAGTGGAAGAGGCCTAATCTGCACCACTGTCATCCAAGACAACTGTAGGCATACCCAAAGTTGTGCCTCCTTAAAAAGTAGCATCAAAGACTTAACATTTAAGGGGAGACAGGGGAGTAAATGGTACTACAACTATCCAGGCTATCACTAAACAAATAAACAAGCAAATAAGAAAAGCAATCCTCGTGAAGGAAGCAGTACCCAGAAACACTACAGAGTCATTACAATATGTTCAGTTTCTAACAAAAAAATTAGAAGGCATGCAAAGAAACAGGAAAGCATGACCCATCACAATGAAAAAAAAAAAAGCAGGCAACAGAATTGCCTGTGAGAGAGACCAGATGTTGGATTTAGCCAGAAAATATTTTAAAATAGTCATTATTAATATTTCAGAACTAAGGGAAAGCTTGATTAAAGAAGTAATGGAAGGATGACAACAATGCCACCTCAAATAAAGAATATCAATAAAGAGAGGGAAGTGGAAATTCTGGAAATTAAAAGGTACAACTGTTGAAATAAAGCATTCACTAGAAGGGAACAATAGTAGATTTGAGCTGGCAGAAGAAATAATTAGTGAATTTGAAGATACATCAATAGACATTATGTAAGCTGAACAGAGAAAAGAATAAATAAAGAAAAATGAACAGAGCCCCGGAGAGATGTGGGACACCATGTGGCACACTAATAGTTGTATAATGGCCATACCAGAGGAAAGGAGAGGAGAGAGGCAGACAAAAACCAAAGAAACAGTGTCTGAAAACTGCCCAAGTTTGTGAAGAAAACAACCTAGACATCAAGGAAGCTCAACAAATACCAAGTAGGATAAACTACAAAAAGACCACAAATACCCACATCATGGTAAAAATGTTGAAAGTCAAAAACAAGAAAAAATCTTGAAACAGCAAGAGAAAAAGGACACTTACAAGCAACATCCAATAGGATTAACAGCTAACTTTGCAGCAGAAACAATGGGGCCAAAAGGCAGTGGGATAACATATACAAAGCGCTCAAGGGAAAAATTAATCAACCAAGAATGTCCAGTAAAAGCCATTCTTATTAAAAAATGAAGCTGAAATTAAACAAAACAAAAACTGAAGGAATTTATTGCCAGCAGATCCATATTCAAGAAATGCTAAAAGATGTTCTTCATTCAGTAGATTGCCTTTTCATTTTGTTGATTGTTCCCTTTGCTGTGCAGAAGTTATTTAGTTTGATGTAGTCCCACTTGTTTATTTTTGTTTTTATTGCATTTGGTTTTGGTGTCAGATTTAAAAATCATCACCAATCCCATGCGAAAGAGCTTACCACCCATGTTGTCTTCAAGGACTTTTATGGTTTCAGATCTTACACTCAAGTCTTTATTTCATTTTGAGTTAATTTTTTGTGTATGGTGTAAGATAGTGATCCAGTTTCATTCTTTTCCATGTGGCTGTCCAATTTTTCCAACACCATTTATTGAAGAGACTGTTCTTTCCCCATTGTATATTCTTGACTCCTTTGTCATAAACTAATTGACCATACATGCATGGGTTTATTCTGGGCCCCCTATTCTATTCTACTGATCTATGTGTCTGTTTTTATGCCAATACCATACTGTTTTAATTACTACAACTTTGTAATAGCGTTTGAAATCAGGGAGCATGATACCTCCAGCTTTGTTCTTCTTTTTCAAGATTGCTTTGGCTTTTTGGGGTCGTTTATGGCTTCACACAAATGTTAGGATTGTTTGTTCTATTTTTGTGAAAAATGTCATTGGATTTTTTTTTAGATTTATTTATTTATTTGAGAGAGAATAGAGAGAGAGAGGGAGAGTATGAGGTGGGAGGAGTAGAGAGAGAGAGAGAAAATCTCCAGCAGACTCCCTGCTTGAGCAAGGAGCCTGATGCAGATTTTGATCCCACAACCCCAAGATCATGACCTAGGCCGAAATCAAGAGTCAGACACTAACTGACTGAGCCACCCAAGTGCCCCTGTCATTGGAATTTTAATAGAGATTGCTTTGAGCAGTATGGACATTTTAACAATATTAATTCTTCTAATCCATGAGCATGGAACATACTTCCATTTATTTGTGTCTTCTTCAATTTCTTTCCTTAATGTCTTCTAGTTTTCAATATACACATCTTTCACTTCCTTAAATTTATTCCTAGATATTTTATTCTTTTTGATTCAATTGTAAATAGGATTATTTCCTTATTTTCTCTGATAGTTCATTATAAGTATATAAAAATGCAAAAGTTTCTGTGTATTGATTTTGTATCCTGCAACCTCACTAAATTTGTTTACTAGTTCTAATAGTTTTTTATCTAGTTTTTAGTGTTTTCTACATATAATATCATGTCATCTGCAAATACTGGCAGGATTCTCTTCCTTTCCAATTTGGATAATTTTTATTTCTTTTTCTTGCCTAATTGTTCTGGATAGGACTCCCAATTCTAAGTTGAATAAAGGTAGTGAGCCTATTAATAGATTGGACATGACTGAGGAAAAAATCTGTCACAACACAAAGGTTTGATCTCTGAAAGCAATAATTGATAAGCTGGACTTCATGAAAATTAAAAACTGCTCTTCTGCAAATGACAATATCAAGAAAATAAGAAGACAGGTCTCAGACTGGGAGAAAATATTTCCAAAAGATACATCTGATGAAGAACTGTCATCCATATGATCCAGCAACGATGCTTCTTGGTATTTACCCACAGGAGTTGAAAACTTATTTCCACACAAAAACCTGCACACCAATGGTTATAGCAGCTTTATTCAAAATTTCCAAAACTTGGAAGCAACCAAAATGTCCATCAGTGATGAATGGATAAACTGGTACATCCAGATGATGGAATGTTATTCAGATCCAAAAACAAACGAGCTATTAAGTCATGAAAAAACATGGAGGAACCTAAATGTATATTACTAAAAGAAAGAAGCCAATATGAAAAGGATATATACTGTATGATTCCAACTCTATGACATTCTAGAAAAGGCAAAACTATGTGGACAGTAAAAAGATCAGTGGTTGTCAGGAGCTGGGGGAGGAAGGGATAAATAAGTGGAACAAAGAGGATTTTTAGGATAGTGAAAATATTCTGTGTATCATAATGATGAATACAAGTCATTATACATTTGTCCAAATCCATAGAATGTACACCAAGAATAAACATTCCTGTAAACTATGGACTTTGGGTGATTATGATGTGTCGATGTAGTTTCGTCAACTATACCAAATGTACAACTTTGGTGAGGGACACTGATAATGAGGGAGGCTATGCATGTGTGGGGGAAGGGAGTATATAGGAAATCTCTGCACCTTCCTCTCAATTTTGCTATGAATCTAAAACTATTCTGGAAAATAAAGTCTCATTTAAAAAAAAAAGACAAAGAGGGGCACCTGGGTGGCTCAGTCGTTGAGCGTCTGCCTTCGGCTCAGGTCATGATCCCAGGGTCCTGGGATCGAGCCCCCCCATCAGGCTCCCTGCTCAGCAGAAGCCTGCTTCTCCCTCTCCCACTCCCCCTGCTTGTGTTCCCTCTCTCGCTGTGTCTCTCTCTTTGTTTTTTTTCAAAAAAAAAAAGACAAAGAAACCCATTTTAAAAATGGGCAAATGACATGAACAGATATTTCTTCAATTAGATCTGGAAATGGCCAATGAGCACATGAAAACATAATCAACATCATTAGGAATAATCAGGCAAATACAAACTAAAATCACAATGAGATACCACTTCACACTCATTTAGATGTCTGAACGCATGGAATGCAGAACAACAAGAGTGAACCCACAAAGTAAACTATAGACTTTATGTGATAATGATATATTAGTGTAGGTTCATAACAAACATACTGCTCTGGTTGGGGACGTTGAGAATGAGAGAGGCTAGACATGTGTACAGGAAGTCTTTCTACCTTTTGCTGAATGTTGCTGTGAACCTAAAAGTATTCTCTAAAATTATATTATGTAAATGGAAGTTATACCTTCATCCTGGCTTAGACCATATCCACTGGCTCTCATGTTCTGATCCTCACCACTCTCTACCAAATAGAGATAATGTTTGGGTGCTTCTGATACCCATTTATGTGGATAGTGACACTGTAAGTCTATCCTCAGTCCATCAATCTAGACACTCCATGCAGGAGGGTCTACCCATCACTTCTATGCCATAATGGGCTCAGGAATTTTGTGATGACTTGCTGGCTTCCAGTACCCTGAACAGAAATTGAGACACAGATTTTCTCTTAAAATACTCTTAAATACTCAAACATGTCTGAATGCAGCAAACCCTCCTGATATTAATCCCTCCCCATGGTTGATGGGATGGCAGGACAAGATCCATAGTCACTCTCCTGAACTATCACCAACATCAAAGTCAGATATTTCTTCCCTGGAACTTCCCTCCTCTCAATCCATAAACATTGGCATTAACAAATATAATCATAAATCTTTGTTCCTTATGAACAGTGATTTTCTGAAACCAATAATTCATCTCAGGGTGTTTTATCACTGACATGATGACTTCATTCTGAGCAATGAAGCTCTTTACCAATTGTATATATAGGGAGACATTAGGCTAAGCACAAGTGTAGGAGAAAGAGGTAGGGCAGAAGCAAAACAAAAATTAAAAACATATATATATTCAAATTATCATCCCATGAAATAATATTAATGTCCTCAAAATGGAGTGCAGGTCTCCCCATCATCAAGACATGGAGACTGTGTACAAGATCAGATTTGAGCAGGTTCTGAAGACAAAAGTAAGATCCATGAGTAAGTGCTTGTGGCCCTACAATGCCACATTGCCTTCTCTGTTACAATTAAGCTCTATGCTTGGTTATTATCATGATCTTTCTTCCAGTTGCAGGGGATGAATTTTCTTTAAAGTGGCAGTAGATGACCTCTGACCCTAAACTCTTCCTTAAATTAGTCGTTGACCAACCTGAGCCTAACATTTTCTCCTTTCAGGTATTGATGAGACTTAACCACCACCACCCAGTCTCAGAGTCATAATTACCATTTTCCTACACCTCCCAAACATCAGAGATATTGCATAAGCCAGGGGATACCCTTCCATCTATATCTTGTCACACTCAGCACAGGGGAAAACTTTAAAATTACATTGTTACAGCATGCCATGGGACATCAGCACTATTTACTACCAGGCATGAGTTACTCATTGCCATTTGGTGTGCCAGATAGCCAATTCCAGAACCACATCCTATAATCTACTTCCTATGATCATGATGGTACCTACTGTCATAGGCTGGTCTCCCTGGAAGATCTTAATATGTTGATTCATGTACTGGTGTTTATTGAGGAAATGCTCCTGGAAGAGATTAGTTAAAGAGTGGAGGAGTTGGATAAGGGGGAGAAACAAGTAGAGCAAAGGTGCAATTTTATGTGAATTTCCAGATATAGCTTCATTCCATGGGGAGTGTAAATTACACTCTGCTGAAGGCAGAAATGTGTTCTGCTGAAGCAAGAAATCTGTGCTGCCATACTCCTGCACTACTCACTCATTACACGGAGCTTGCTACAAGGGAATGTAAACTCCTAGTACTTTCAGCTTTTGGAACATCCAGACAAAGTAGCACTAGTAGCCAGTAAAGGTAGTACTCTAAAGAAGGTTGTAGGTACAAGTCATAACGAGCAAAATATATCAAATCTGGGGAATAAGAGTAAAGATTTAATTGGTAAAAGGCATCTGGGTGAAGCACGCCTGTGTCCTCTACAGTATCCATGTAACCAGCAACCTGTTCAAGAACCAAAATGTTACCAGAATCCCTAAAGCCCTCCCCACTTTTATTCCCTCCTAGTCACTAACTCCCAAGATAACAACTAACCTGGCATCAAATAACATAGATTGGTTCCACCTGTTTTGTACTTTATATAAAAAGAATTATACAGCATGTCCTCTTTTATTTCTGGTTTCATTTCCTCATTTCATTGTAAGAGTCGTCATGCTATTGCATGTATGAAAGCCACCTGTTGGAAGATTGAAGGGCCTCCACTTCATCTCTCTGAATAATTGTATGGAAGAGAACGCTACTTCCCCAACATCTGGAACCACATTTAATTGTTTATATGAATGAGGAAAGATATGTCTATTGTGTATATTGAGTCATTTTGCATTTTAGGATTATTTGCTACAACGATATGCTTACATTAATATGAATATTTTTGGGCACCTGGGCGGCTCAGTCAGTTAAGCGTCTTCCTTCAGCTCAGGTCATGATCCCAGGGTCCTGGGATTGAGTCCCACATCGGGCTCCCTGCTCAGCAGGGAGTCCGCCTTTCCCTCTCCCTCTGCTGATCTCTGTCAAATAAATAAATAAATCTTTAAAAAAATAATATGAATATCAGTATTTTCTTTGTCATAGGTATTAAATATTGTGCAATTCCCATCAAGATTCTCTTATTAACTCAGAGAATATTCATTAATTTGCAAGCATATGGATAATACATATTACCATATGTATTTCAGAATACACAGTCTGTGATGCCTTGGAATTTACTGAGGCTTCCTTTATGACCTAAAAGATAGTCTAGTTTTATTAATGTTCACTGTGTGCTTAAAAAGAGAGTTTATTTTGTTAATTTGTTCTAAAGTTCTATATATATCTAAAAATCCAAGCTAATTATACTTATTTAAGTTACACTTATTTGGGAATAAATTTTTTTTATTGGTTTATAGTATTCTGGTTTTTTACAGTGACAATACTTCTTAGGAGTCTAAGTGATTTGGTGTGAGTACCCGTGTTTCCATAAATTCTGTCTGATAATGTATATGAAGGAAGATCTAAAGTCAGGCCCTCATCTGAGTTCTTCCTGGTGACTATAAGAAGAGAGGTGGAGATAAGTCTAAAGGCAGAGAGTCCTAGACAGAACCTTTGGAATCTACTCTCATTGCTACCACCAAATCTGGGACCTCCTCTAGTCAAAGTTACCTTTAACTCTTAAATGTATGCAACATTGGGAAGAAGCAGCCTGTGGAGTTTGGAGGGGAAGGAGTTAGAGGTGGGAATATCCAAAGGAAGGTGGCCAGTTGCACCTGTCAGCATGAACTCCTAGGTAACGCAGAGCTTTTGCACCAACCTGATATTATGTGTGGACACTGGAGGCCTGGGCTGTTGCTGCTGATCTCTGTGGCTGAGGGGCAGAATAGGACTACAGTCATCAAATGAATTATTGACATGTATATTATGGAACACTGATGAAATATTGATTCTTTTGGATGGCACCATGACCTCGGGTGCCTGGACTCTTCAGGCTGATTGCCACCAGTGGCAGGTAACCTTATCTCTTTGCTCTAACTTATAAATAATATTTTCTATGTGGGCCATAATATGATAAGCCTGAGAGGTACTGCTTTCTATATATGTATTGACTGAGTTGTTGAGAATGAGGATTTTTTCAAGTTTGATTTGTTTAATAAATATAGTGAATTATAGCAGCTTAACATTATTCATATTCCCCGCTGGCTTTCTGTTCCTTTTCTCCCATCACTCCCTTTGTATCTTTATCACTCGCTGACTCTTTAGTCAGTTGCAGTAGGGCTTCTGAACACTGAGGAGCAAGGTAGCAAATTTATCAGAAGGTCAATCCTGTCCAACTTTCTTCACAATGAAAGATTACAAGAAATCAATGCCTTATCTTCATCACCCCTAGCAGGTGCTGGAATTCCTTTCTTAAACACTAATATATCTCCTAGCTGCTCTCCTGAATCTTGCCATTCCTCTCCTTATTTATTCTAGCATTTAGAGAAATGTCTTTTAACAATATCTTCTCTGTTCAAATCACCTAATGGCTTCCCAACTCTCTAAATATAAAAGCCAAAGTCTTTACAATGCCTACAAGCGTTTGACAGTTGGCTATGCTCACTTCACCACTTTTGCTGAATCATCTGATGTCAGAGTGATTCTTTCTCTTTGAGGGTGATCTGAACTTGTATCCCACCACTCTCTCCATTCTCCCTCACACACTGGTCCTTCCTTGCTTCATAACGTGCCACTCCTACTTTAGCATCAGGGCATTTGGCCTGGTTTTTCAGTTAGCCCAAAGGTCACTTGCTAAGTAACTGACAGCTACCTTGACCTTGCATTTAAAATTGTACCTTTTCTATAGCCTTCCCAATTTTCCTTCCTGTTGGAAAAACCTAAAGTGCTCCCAGGAGGATAATAAAAGAGATATTTCTGAAGCAGTTTCATTAAGACTGGAGCAGAAGTGATCTGATATTTCACTAACATCCACCCACTAGGAGATAGCCACATTCCTTTTGACTATAGTCAAAGGTTAAGCAGCACGTTGGTTAAGATATTAAACTGGATATTTACCTAAAGAAAATGAAAACACTAATTCAAAAAAATCAGACGAAATCAGAGAAGGAGACAAACCCTAAGAGACTCAACTACAGGAACTTGTATCCCAGTTCCTGGGATGGAGGGGAGGGAGGGGGGGGATGGAGTAACTGGGTGATGGGCATTAAGGAAGGCACTTGATGTAATGAGCACTGGGTGTTATATGCAACAGATGAATCACTAAACTCCACCTTTGTAGCTAAAAAATACACTATAGGTTAATTAATTAAATTTAAATTTTAAAAAAACAAAAGAAAGATACATGCACATCAATGTTTATTGCAGCACTATTTACAATAACCAAGATATGGAAGTAACCTAAGTGTCTGTTGATAGATGAACGAATAAAGAAGATGTGATATATACATGTAATATATATACATATTATATATATAAATATAATAAAATGGAGTACTAGGTAGCCATAAAAAAGATGAGATCTTGCCATTTGCCTTTGCCATTTGTGAGGTCTTGCCATGGATGGACCTAGAGGGTATTATGCTAAGAGAAGTATGTCAGACTGAGAAAGACAAATACCATATGATTTCACTTATTTGTGGAATCTAAAAAAACAAAACAAATGAGTAAACAAACAACAAGCAGAATCCAACTTATAAATACAGAGAACAAACTGGTTGCCAGAGGGATAGGCAAAATGGGGGAAGGGGAGGGCTGAAGTACAGGTTTCCAGTTATGGAGTGAATAAGTCATGGGAACAAAAGACAAAGCATGGGGAATACAGTCAATGATGTTGTAACAGTGTTGTATGGTGACAGGTGGAAGCTACAATTGTGGTAGCACAGCATAACGTATAGAGATGCTGAATCACTATGCTATATACCTGAAACCAATGTAAGATTGTGTGTCAGTTATATTCAAATTAAAAAAAAAATTAAATCGTGGCCTTTGCCTCTGTTCATGAGTTATCTTTGATCCAACACCCTCCCTACTTCTCTAATAAGAAAAAACACGGGGCACCTGGGTGGCTCAGTCGTTGGGCATCTGCCTTCAGCTCAGGTCATGATCCCTGGGTCCTGGGATCGAGCCCCGCATCGGCCTTCCTGCTCAGCGGGAAGCCTGCTTCTCCCTCTCCTACTCCCCTTGCTTGTGTTCCCTCTCTCGCTGTGTCTCTCTCTCTCTGTCACATAAATAAATAAAATCCTTAAAAAAAAAAAGAAAAAACACAAGGTAGCCATCATTGCACTTTCGAGCTTATACAATAATACCTCTTCAATGCAGAAAACAAACATAAAAAGGCACAAATTCAAAATACATACAAAATTATACATAATCTTAAGAACTAGTAGTGACCATTGTTAACAATTCAGAATTTGTCATTATATTTTTTACATACAATTTTATTGAAAGTTGTTTTTACCCACATTACACATTATTTCTGTTATATGTTATATTAAAATTTACATTATTCTATGTGTAAACTTATATGTCACACAGTATATGATGAAATAGTTCCATGTCAATAAATATTCTTTTACAATATTATTTTTAATAGTTAACTTATTTTTTCATTCATAGATAAACCAAATTATGACCAACCCTCTGTAAGATGATTTCCATTTTGCAGTGTCACAAAAATTCCTGTTATAAATATTTATGGAAACAACATTTTTTTAAAGATTTTATTTATTTATTTGAGAGAGAGAGTGAGAGAGAAAATAAGTAGGGTGAGGGCCAGAGGGAGAAGCAGACTCCACTCTGAGCAGGGAGCTGGACATGGGGCTTGACATGGGGCTCAATGTGGGGTTAGATCCTGGGATTCCAGGATCATGACCTGAGCCGAAAGCAGATGCTTAACTGACTGAGTCACCCAAGTGCTCCTGGAAACAACTTTATGATGAATTCTCATTTGAGAGTTTAAAAGTTCTACAAATTTATGTACTCACCAGCAGTTTCACCAACTTCAAATGTTTACAATATTTTTTTTATCATTGACAGTTTTCCTATTTATTACAAAGAATATTCAAATATAGAGATTTTATTCAATTCACTTCCAATATTTATCAATTATTTATATAGTAACTGTCCTTTCACCTACTGATATAATAAATTATAGTAATCTCCTTTCTAATATGTCACTGTCCTTCCATTCTTGAAATAAATCTTACTTCTTCATTGTAAACTATTCTTTGACATACTGTTAAGTTTTATTGGCTAATCTTTATTATCTTAATGTATTTCTAAGATTTTTAATATAAAATAGTATTGATGTTTCACATGTATATATAGTAATTTGCACAGATAAGAATTTCACAAAATCAACACACCCATTTAAACATCACCCAGACCAAGAAATCAGACATTATCAGTACCCCAGAAGCCCCTCAAATCCCATTAGAGATTAAATCCCATCCATCTACTTGGATGTTCCCATGTTATCTCAAACAATATCTTCACAATGAAACTCATCCTATTCTCCAAAGCATTTCTCACCATCTATCGTCAAGGTTGCTGGTAACTTCTATTTTTTTTTTTTTTAAAGATTTTATTTATTTATTTGACAGAGAGAGAGATAGCGAGAGCAGGAACACAAGCAGGGGGAGTGGGAGAGGGAGAAGCAGGCTTCCCGCTGAGCAGGGAGCCCGATGTGGGACTCGATCCCAGGACCCTGGGATCATGACCTGAGCCGAAGGCAGACGCTTAACGACTGAGCCACCCAGGCGCCCTGCTGGTAACTTCTAGATCACAAGATAGGCCTACAGCTCTCTGGACCTCCAGCTTACTGTAGGGCTTTTCAAGGTTTGAACTTACTCTGTTGATCATCACTGTCCCGACTGCCCACTTCTCATCCAAATAACTGCTCTCTTCCCTTAGCTAAGATGTTGAACCCTCTTAATTAAGTTTAGCTCCGCTCCAGATTATGAGGCTCAGACTGATCCTAGTTATGGATTTTGAAAAAGCACTAGGTGCAGTTTAGATGATTCCAAATTTGACAGATTTGCACATTCTCCCACTCTGGTTATGGGTTCTGATTATGATAACTGTGCTCCTGATTTGCTTTAGGGTCCACCTTTCATACCATTTAATAGCTAATTTCTTAATATGTTTTCTTGGGGTAGAATCCATGTTTTGCTGACATTACCAGGAACGCCTTTTCCTTGAGACTGAAGTTCAGCCTTGTGTAGTCCAAGTGTTTGCTGCTTTAACTTTCAAAGCTCTTTTATTTTTTTTTCTCCAGCATAAAATGAGAAGCGGGGGCTCCTGGGTGGCTCAGATGGTTAAGCATCTGCCTTCGGCTCAGGTCATGATCCCAGGACCCTAGGACCGAGCCTTGGGAGCCTGCTTTCCCCTCTCCCTCTGCTGCTCCCCGTTTGTGCTCTCTCTCTCTCTCTCAAATAAATAAATAAAATCTTTAAAAAAATGAGAAGGAAAACATATTTTTGCCTCAATGCATTCCTAAATTATTGTTTGTCCTTTCCTGTCATTTTCATCCCCATGCTGCCATATCCACACACTTCACCAATTATCTCTGCCCAGAAACCTGGCACAAAGCACTCCTTTCCAACTTCCCTGCTGCCCCACTATCTGCTCAAGTTGAATCTGATGAGGCTATCCTTTGGCTTCATTGCATGCTACCCGTCACACTTGGAGGCACATGGATAAATGTCTTTCTTTATAAAAGAGTGGTTTACTATTCAAAAGGAAATACAGCATAGAAGGATAAAGTTACAACTACAGTATATACATGAATTTCCTCAGACAGAAAGTCAGAAGATCGTGCACCAGGGAATCACATTGGGTGGATTTATGTCCACTGTTTAACCTGGCTCCTCTTCCCTCTGATTTATGGCTTATCTTTCAAAGTGTCAGTTTTTCCTCTGCTTGGAATCTCCACCCACCATTAACATCCCACAGATTGGAGGAGGTTCAGAGCTGGTGTGGTCTTACTGGGGGATTTCTCCTTTTCAATATTCTAATCAGTGTGAGTTGCCTATTTGCCAGGAATGAACACACACACACACACACACACACACACACATCTGTCAAGATCAAGTATTAATTTTTATAATATTTTTCACTCTTTAAACCAATATCTTTTACACTAAAGGCTCTGATTCATAAATACATTGTAAAATCAAAGTGGGTTACAACCTGCATCTTAATGGAATAAACTAGAAGAAAACAGAATATGATAGAAAATACCATAGTGCACTGCACACAGTGTAAGTAGGATTTTGTGATGTTTCAGATATGTGAGTGTATGTGTATTTGTGTTTTGGTTGTAATATAAAATTTATTTCTTACTATGGGCTGCATTAAAAACAATGTAAAAAAACATACAAACATATAAAGAAGTTTTAAAAACTTCTAACTGCAAGAATCTCATCTCCTAAAATATATCACATTATTAGGCAGAGTATTGCTTATTTTCTTTCAGGCTTTAAGAATATGCATGCTACTTTAATCCTGACAGAAATTTTTAAAAAGGCCAAATATTTTTGAATAAAAAGACCATTTTAGTAAGGACTCAATTATGTTCTTAGACATGAGCCTTTGATTTCCCCAGTTTTTATTCAGGCAAAGAGAAGAAAGTGTTCTGTTCTTTTAATTATCTTATGTTGGGTGGGTTTTCTCTCTTCTGATACTAGTTCCACACATGACTCAGGTTTTCCTCACCAACTGCCACATCTCCTAGCTGACTGCCTTTCTACTTTTGTGGATTTCTGCTTGTCACCCGCTTTTAATAAAACTTTAAGATTTATGAGAGCAGTAATTTAATGGATGGATACTAGGCCATCTCTATGACCTAGTATAAAGCCTGGAATTTAATGGGTAAGCAATAAGGAGTGGTAAAGTCAAATCAAATTCTGGCCCTCCTTTTTTCTACCTGCTGGTGTCTGGTTAATGTCAATGACATGACCAGACCTATGGGACAATATTACATAGAAATAGTAATAATGAATGCATTACTTAGTTCCATCAGGAATAAGACTCTACAAGTTAAACAAAAAGGAAGAAATATGTTGACAAGACATTAGTGACTTATAGAGGGTCCAGCTACCCGTGGTTTGCCTACACTTTTCACCGTTTATGAAACATATCCTACAAGAAACCCAGCTGCAAACCCAGGCTGGTGAGAATGATAGCTTCTTGGATATAATGTTTTGAGACAAAAAAGTCATTTGTGCTCCTTTATTGGTCCTTCAGCTAGAGAGAACAGGCTTTTGTCAGGGTGGTTTTTTGACCCGTGCCCCCTGGTGTTTCCAGGTTGCTATCTTCCTCAGCTCCAAGTCTGGATACATGAAGCAAACAGAAAGCCCAGGAAACTCACCAGCGTATTATTCTTCAAGTCCCCAGATCCCTAGCCAATCCACTTTCTCTCCCCCTTACTGTCTTCTTATGTTTTTGTGTGTGTGTGTATTTCATTTGTACTTAGTGGTAAAAATAGGGAAATTATACCTACTACAGATCCAGAAGTTTTATAAATTTCAGTTATGTCAAGTTGGTAAGTAGGGTTATTCAAGCCGTCTGTAATCTTTCTATCTTTTGTGTTAATGTTGCTGGTGTTGGAAGTGTACTTCCCTAATTGCATGGAATGCAAAGTAGATAATATTGTCTGATTTCCAGTTATACTGCAGGCATGGGCACTGGGCAATTTTATGTACTCTCCAGATTTAGATTAAGCCCTGGTTTTTTTTTAAAGATGGGTGAAGAAATCTGACTTCGCCATCCACCATTTTCCTACAAAGATCAGGAGAGATCATCTTCTTAATGTAGTGCCTTTTTTAACTGGCAAAACTAACCTTATGCTGGTACGCAAAGGATCTCTAAAGCCTTTGAAAAACCAGGGAGATGGAGCTCCAGAGAAGCAACAGGTAATTATTAGCCAAAGACCTCTGAATCTTCAACAGATAAAACTGTCTTTAGTTGGATGGTGTAGGCAGTTTTCTTTTCTCACTTGAATTTAATTTCTAAAGTAACTGCTTCTACAGACACTAGAAAGGTTGACACTAGTGCTAAGAAGATCCAAAAACCTAATTATTTTCTTCCCTTATCTTCACTCTTATGATCCATACTTCATTCAACCTCTATCTCCTGCTCCCAAAGTCACTGGTCCCCAAGTTACTTTTGTCTATTACTGATAGAATTTGGATATTCATGAACAAGTTGATTTCAGTTATACAAAATAAGATGTTAAATTTCTTCACATTCAAGTTTTATCATAAATAATAACCCCATAATATAACCAAGAAAGAGCCAATGGTAGATTTGAATAGGGCAACAAGATCAGATTGTGTTTTAAAAATTGCATTCTAGGAATTCCTATACATTGAGCAAGTAGAAGAATTCCCCTGCAATTGAAAAGAAGGCATGTCATATTCATGTATGAAAAGATGTTTTTTATCATGTTTTAACATGTTTTATACATGTTTTTGTACATACTTTATAAAGATGTTATTGACTCCAGTCAAAATTCCAGTAGGGTTATATCTTGGTGGACTAGACACAATCTAATTACCTAGGAGGCAGTATTATGGAGAGATTAAGAGTACTGCCTTTGGAAGGAGGGACAAAGAGGGGAAAGTCAAAGATGCTGCCAAGAAAAGCATAAAGTATCACACAAGACATTCATGGTGTTGGTCTAAGAAGATTGATAGATAAGTTAAAGGGAACATTCATTCTCTAAGATGAGAGAAGATAAGTGAACATGGGCTTTGTAGTTAAACATACCTGTGTTTGAATCCCATATCTGACCATTAGTAGCTAGTTACTTCATTACCACTCTTTAGTAGCTGGTTAGCTCCAGCAAATGAATTTACTCTCCTAAGCTTCAGTATCTTTTTCTCTTATACAAGTCTCACAATGCTATAAACCTCATGGGATTATTATAAGGAATAAATGTGATGAGGAGTGTAGACCACATAACCAGGTATTGGCAGAAAGAAAGGGATGGATGAATGTGTAGATCCCTCGTAAGTTGATATGAAGAGAAGCAGAAAAATAGAAAGAAAAGTAAGGGATAAAATTTCCAGAATTACAAGGCAAAGAGAAAAAAAGTGGAGTTGGTTCATCCTGAAGCTTCCCTACTTAATAAAGAAGAGGTGAACTTTTCTACTCAAAGTCATATAGGGGAGGTATGGTCAGATAGTTGAAAAAATGGATTAAAGAAAAAGAAATGATATTGGAGATGGGTGGCCTAGTTAGCAACATGATATTAAATAAGAGGCTTTCTTAAGAGTCTAGCAGGTTTAGGTGGCCAACCAAGATTAACTGAGGTCTGGAGTAGGAAAATAGGAAGTTGAGTTTATTCTGGCTTGGAAGAGGGAAGAATAAAGGGTAGGATGCCAAGAGAGTATGGCCATGTCAAGAAGCTAAATTTTAAATGTCAAACTACGGGACTCAGGTAGAGAAGAAAAGACAAAGCAGCAAAAGGCGTGCTAACTACTTGAGAGAGTTTAAGGTCTATGTGATAGAAATTTTCCAGTTAATGGCACATTTTTAGGCTGTCCTATGTTTAAGTAGAGGGAAACAACTGGAGAAACTGGGAGGCTTGAGTATTGCAAAGACTATTGGTTGCAGTACCCGAGTTTCTTGGGCTGATGTCAGAAATCATGTCCTAGAAAGATAAAACAGGTAAACCTTCTGAGAAGCAGAATGGACTAAGTGACCTCAGGAGGCAGAAGAGACCAGAAAGATGAATCAGCCTTGAATTAGGCAAGTAATTCCACCAGATCATCTGGAATGTGGTAGGCAATTAACCTTTGCAAATGCGATCAAATATTTAGGATGCTGGTCCTTCTTGTTCTCATGATCCACAACAGAAACCACAAGTATGGAACCTTCAGATCTCTCCCTGCCTGCTGGAACATGAAACACCAGAAGAGGTGGTTCAAGAGAGGGATCAAAGTAGGAAACAGCCATTAGAGTAATTTCATGCCAAGTAAGTGGTCACTCAGCTGAGCTAGGAGGCTGCTCCCTGTGCTCAGCATGCCCCTGGCCACAGATTCATAGAATAGCAACTTTACTTAAGGCTAGCTCTGACCTCAGGGTGACTAGAGCAGACTCACATTCTGCAGCAACTCATTCAGGTAATATTTCTTCATCTTCTCCATCCTTAGTTCAAATAAGTGGTGGGATCTCGGCATTTCTTCTCTGTCAGTAGGTTTTCCCATGTGTTTGTTCTCCTCCAGTATCTTCCTTTTGCTTCCTCTGCACATGAAAGTAGGGGAAAATTCACTAGCAGCTAATAGGATTCTCCCTCATTTCCCTGCATGCCCACCAGCTACAATTTGGAGAAGAGACAGAATGACAGAAGGACAGGAGGAAGTTGAGGAAATGACTTGGAAAACATCTTCTCTCTGGGCCTAAGTATTTCCATCCCTATAAGAGAAGAGTGTGGCTAAAGAAATTGGCAATTTAATACAAATAAACTCTTTACTTACAATAGTATCAGTTGACCATCTCAATATGCTTTGAAGTTCATCCTTTTTCTAAGGCTCACACTTCTAGGAGATGTTGAAGCTAGAATCTGAACTCAGATCTCTCTGATATATATAAAAGTATGTGTACCTATCTAAGAATCATAAAAATTATATTTAGATCAAGATATTTATCCAGATTCTTGCATCAGTTAAGGTATACATAATTTTTATGACCCAAGACCAACAATTCTATTTTCAATTCATTCTTTGTATTTGAGCACGTGTAAGTGGTCTGCAAGAAGACACTTAGTTAGGAAATGAAGGACTGGAGAAACAGGTCTATCCCAGGAAATCAAATGACTCACATTATAAAGTGACATGTCCCTGATAACGCAGGACAGTCCTCAGTCCACACCCGTTTATTCAGAATTTTTTATAAATTCTTAGGGTGTTTATATTTACTCACATGAATGTTCCAGTGTAGATGATAGATTATAGGGTGAACCTATGTAAAAGGAACATGCCTGGGGCCAGTCCTGATGAAAGCCCGGAGCCCAGTTCCTCTTCCAACCAGGACCGGGATTATACATGACTACTGGCAGAAAAAAAAAAAGTTCTTTTAACGGTTTATTATCTCTCTTTGAAGCAGAGGGCCCTCTCAGGTCTGAACCCTTGGGATCAGGCCAGTGTGAGACCATCATGGTCAAGTTTATAAGAATGCAACACCTCAGGGCAGTAGGTCCTCTCATGTTTGGAAAGCCAGCTGTGCAAGATATTAGGAATAAACTATCTCAAGCCTTTTCCCAGGTCCCACCAGAGCAGGACATTGGATGAGATCAAATGGCTGCGTTTTCCTACACAACCATATTTTTCCTGGTTTCCTCCACTTTGGCACATACTGTTTTCTCAGGTAAGCAAACTTACAAGTCTTGGGAGAGAAACATCTGATATTCTTTTAGTTGTAGAAAAGAAAAACAGTCACGTGTGACTAAGTGGGGAATGTTAGGCTTGACAATGCAAAGTGGGTATCAATTGGGTATCACTGTTAGAAAAGGGAGTTACTCTGGAAAACCCTCCAAAATTTGAAAATGAAATGACATGTTTCTACATAATGCATGGGTCAAGAAAAATCCAAAGGGAAATTCAAAATTATTTTGAACACAAGGAAAATAAAACAAAATGAGCAAAAGTTTAGGTTCAGAGAAGTGTCATTACCTCCATACTCCTTTCCCTTTTATTCCAACCCCACAGCCATCTTTATGGAACCAGCTTCATTGATCTCTGTCTTTCTTGTGTTATATAGAAACATGTGTGCACATTGTGTCATTCTCCTACTTGCTTACCTAAAAGATAGCATACTATAGATACCTGTTTGTAACTTGCTTTACTCAATTTACAAATATCCTGAAAATCAGTACATATCAATTCACAGGGATCTCCCTCATTCTTTTATACAATGTCATAGAACTTCCTTGGGTGGGTATACCAAAGTTTATTCATTCAGTCTTCTTTGTATGGGCGTTTAGTTTGTTTTCAATATTTTGCAGTTACAAACAATGTTGCAATAATCTTATGCATATGTATTTTGTATTGTTGGAGGTGTATCTTCAGGGTAAATTCCTTAAACTAAAAAATATCTAATAAACTGGAAGAGAATATCTGCAACACATATCACAGATAAAGGACTAATACATCTAATATATAAGAATACTTAAAACTGAGGGAAAAGAAATAAAAACCAATTGCCAAATGAGTAATATGCATACATATACAATTCACACACGCATACACATACCCCAAAAATACAGAAATGGCTCTTAAATCTGTAAAAGATATTCAACTTCACTATGAAAAAAATGCTAATCAAAACTATGCTAAAGCACCTCACCTACCAGAAAGGTTTTCCTACACTAAGATTAAAGAGAAATTCAGTTGCTCTTTGCATGGTTTCATTTCTTATGTTCAGATGTATTTGAGGTTTATTCTCATATATGGTATGTGGTATATATTTTTACTTTATTTCTGCTAGATGAAGGCCTTTATTTTCCTTTTTCCTCACCGTATCCAGCTACTTTTGTCATTAAAAGATTCTGGTTTTTTAGAATTAGAAAGAAGCGTTCCATTTTTTTTTTTTTATTCTTTAAAAGATTATATGTGCAATTGGCATAGTCTATTCCTGGAAAGGTTGGTAGGCTTCTTGTTTCCTCTGGGAAATAATTTAAAATACAACTCAAGTTTTCTCTTTGAACTTTGGAAATTCTGACTTTTGGAAAGCTAGAATTTTCTAGACTATTTAAAAGATCATATTACAGTGAGAGATAAGGAATAACAGAACTATGATAAGTCTCTTCTTATTTCCTTCTCCCACAGCCAGCTGGCCAACCTCTATCTCCAGGCAACACTAGCATCCTCACACAAACTAGCTTCCCAGGACCAGTCTCTCCAGAGCCAAGGAACCCTTAAAGTTTCTCATCATCACTCATAGTATCCTCTTTAGTTCAGCATCTTGGTAGGAACAAGCCTAATATTTTATTTACCATATCATATTTAATTAAAAAAGCTTTAAAGTATGTACACTCATCCCAACTGCAGTGAAAAGGAAACTAAAGCCAACAAAAATCAGGTAACTTAATGAAAATAACGTAGTTTGCAAGTTACACCTACAACCTCAACTGGTTTTTACTCTTTTCTCAGTGACATAGAAAATTTATAAATAAAGTCAGGACTGTGAAAATGAAGGAAAGAATGAATAAATGAATAAAGTAGTTAATAAAAGAACACCACCCACAAATTCTGTTGCTGTAAGTTATTTTTTATACTTTTGTGCAAATGAGTAATTAAATTACATTTCCTTATTCAGTTAGTAACTTCAGTGGGTAAAATCATATTCCATGAAGAACGATTTCAACCTATTATGTATGTATTTTGTCTGCAGAAATCTTCAAGCCACGTGATATAAATAAATGGCCTAAGGTAAATTTAAATTTCTCAGTTCTGAATTCTGATGCTAACCTGATCACTCTCTTGATATGAGAGACCTAAAACTTCATAGGGATAAGTAGAACAAAAGTTTTCCATGTGACCTTGGGCATTATAACCTTTCCAGACTTACATTTAATCTTATGTAGCACAAACGTTATAACAGTAAAATACATCTCTGAGCATTAAATGAAATAACACCTGTCACTTGCTCAAGGTCATAAAGTTAAACAGTGGTAAATACAGGATTTATTCCCAGCCTCAATACAGAACCCTCACTCTCAACAATTACATTTGAGCCCCTTCCTCTAGAAGTTCACAAATACATAAATACCTCTACTCACAAACTTCTTAGAATGAGTTCACGGCTTTGGGATTCCAAGTTTAAGTGGAAACTTTACATCTGGGATTTAAGTGGGGATGTTATAATGCTTATGATTTTAAGAGATAATGGATGGGTCACTGCATTTTCTAACACTGCAGTCAGCAAAAAACCTGCCTGACCAAAGCCCAGGACAAAATCTTGAAAAAGATCAATTGAATAGAAATATTTGATATTATTTTTTTTTTAAGATTTTATTTATTTATTTGAGAGAGAGAGAGTGAGAGAGAATGCACGATAGGGGGTAGGGTCAGAGGGAGAAGCAGACTCCCCACTGAGCAGGGAGTCTGATGCGGGACTCGATCCGGGGACTCCAGGATCATGACCTGAGCCGAAGGCAGTCGCTTAACCAACTGAGCCACGCAGGCGCCCTAGTTGATATTATTTCTATGGGGAGGAGGAAGTGACAGGCCAGGAATAGATGGGAGAAAATCTATCAATTGTTATTCATATGACATTTTTTTGGTATTTGCAGCCCCCATGTAAAATGTACTACTCAGTGGATCCTTCTTATACATCACAGTGTCCAGATGTGACATCGTATGTTTGTGCTACAAATGGCCACACTTACCAGAATGAGTGTTTTTTTTGTGTTGATCAGTGGTAAGTTCAAAATAAAATACTATTTTTTTTCTCTGTATTTCCTCACAGAAATATCAAATAATCTTAGCCGAGGAACTGGATTTACTGATGGATGGGATTTTTATTTAAAATAACCCCTATTGGTCATAAACGACTGGGGACACACTGTATAAAGAGAAAAGTCTTTCTGAAAAACTTCAGTTAACATTCAAAGTTGACTCATTAAAAAAAAGAAAGAAAGGCTTATGTGGTGTTTTGGCATCAAAGATCATATTAATAGATATCTATAGATTATATTCAAAAAATGAATAGAAATCCATTTTTTCAAATCACTCAAAGTTTTTTAACAAATCACATTGACATGCCTATAAATAGCACCCATAAATATTGGTTGGTAGACATAAATAGATATAGATAGCAATACAGTTATAGATACAGACATAGATAAAGTTGTAGACATACACATGAATAACAAAGTGGTTATGTGGTCTTACACAGATAAAAATTGACAGTTGACTTATATATTTCTTTGCCTTTCAAATAAGTTCAATAGTAAGTTTAGATTAAAAAATTAATAATATTCCTTGTGATATATTTTAACTCCATTTGAAATTGTTTTTGCAAACAGATTTATGTCTTGTTAGTAACTCTTCCATGACCTGTTAGATCTTCTGTGTTGGGAATCCCCAAGACTATCCTCGGGTTTGATGATTTGCTAGCAGGACTCATAGACTTTAGAAAAGCTGTTATACACATGGTAGCAGTTTATTACAAAGAAAGGATATGAGTAAAATCAGCAAAGGCAGAAAGCTCATAGGGTGGAGTCCAGGAGAGAGCAATCACAAGCTTCCAGTTGACCTTTCCCAGTGGACTCACACAGGCAGTATTTAATTCTCCCAGCTATGATGTGTGACAACCCATACGAAGTATTGCCAACCTGGGAAGCTCACCAAAGCCTTGATGCCCAGGCCTTTCATTAAAAGCCAGTCACCTAAGCTTGTGACACCTGCATGACTGACAACCACTGAGTCTCCAGCCACCCTGAATTCCCAGAGGTCAAATTAATACAGAGCAGCTCAGGACCACAGGGAACAACAAGAGGCATTCCCTTGATCATAAACTATATGGCATGGCCTATGACCTCAGGTTACAAAGTCACTCTTATCAGGAGGGATATTCCAAGGGCTTATGATTACTTCCCAGGAGCTAATTTGAGCTTCCCAAGTCTGTTGACCTAACCCTTTAATGCATATCTTCCTTTGAAAAGAATCTTCATGGGCTTCCAGTGTCATGAGGATGTTATTGCTGAGCACTGAAGAAAATGGGGTGTAGAAGCTAGTCCCAAAAGAAATATGTGCTCATCTTCCGAGCAAGTACTAGACTCAGAGGACGATTGAAATGTCATTTAAAGAAAAAGAATGGTAACTGAAAAAATGGGAATTAACCAAGTATCTATCAACAGTTTCAAAGCAAGATGAATGAGAATTCATGAATGTCACCAGACTATGTGGGATAATTAATTACATTAGCATTTCTTCCTAATAGCTGCTGTCACTTTCTCAGGCATGGGCTAATTAGGCAAGACACTTGGAAGTGCCTTCTTAGCTTCCAAAAGAAAGCTGGAGTAGCCATACTTATATCAGACAAACTAGATTTTTTTTCTTTTTTTTTAAAATATTTTATTTTATTTATTAGAGAGAGAGAGAGAGCATGAGAAGGGGGAGGGTCAGAGGGAGAAGCAGACTCCCAGCAGAGCAGGGAGCCTGATATGGGACTCGATCCTGGTACTCCAGGATCATGACCTGAGCCGAAGGCAGTCGCTTAACCGACTGAGCCACCCAGGCGCCCCTGGACAAACTAGATTTTAAACCAAAGACTGTAACAGAGAAAAAGAAGGGCATTATATCATAGTAAAGGGGTCTATCCAACAGGAAGGTCTAACAGTTGTAAATATTTATGCCCCAATTTTGAGAGCACCCAAATATATAAAATAATAACAAATATAAAGGAACTCATTGATAGTAATACAATAATAGTAGGGGACTTTAACACCCCACTTACATCAATGGACAGATCATCTAAGCAGAAAATCAACAAGAAAACAATGGCTTTGAATAACACATTGGACAAGATGGACTTAACAGATATATTCAGAACATTTCATCCTAAAGCAGCAGAATATATATTATTTTCATGTGCACATGGAACATTCTCCAGAATAGATCACATACTGGGTCACAAATCAGGCCTCAGCAAGTACAAAAAGACTGAGATCATACCATGCATATTTTCTGAACACACACTATGAAACATGAAGTCAACCACAAGAAAAAATTTGGAAAGACCACACATACATGGAGGTTAAAGAACATCCTACTAAGGAATGAATGGATCAACCAGAAAATTAGAGAAGAAATTTTAAAAAATACATGGAAACAAATGAAAATGAAAACATGATGGTTCAAAACCTTTGGGGTGCAGCAAAAGCAGTCCTATGAGGGAAGTATGTAGCAATACAGGCTTACCTTAAGAAGTAAGAAAAGTCTCAAATATACAACCTAACCCCACTAAAGGAGCTAGAAAAAGAACAACAAATGAAGCCTAAAGCCAGCAGAAGAAGGGAAATAATAAAGATCAGAGCAGAAATAAATGATATAGAAATAAACAAGCAAACAAAAAATCAACAGTTGAACAGAGCAATGAAACCAGGAGCTGGTTCTTTGAAAAAATTAATAGAATTGATAAATCTCTAGCCAGACTTATCAAAAAGAAAAGAGAAAGGACCCAAATAAATAAAATCATGAATGAGAGAGGAGAGATCACAACCAACACCACAGAAATATAAACAATTATAAGAGAATACTATGAAAAATTATATGCCAACAAACTGGACAATCTGGAAGAAATGGATAAATTCCTAGAAACATATAAACTACCAAAACTGAAGCAGAAATATAAAACTTGAACAGGCCGATAACCAGCAAAGAAATTGAATTAGTAATCAAAAATCTCCCAACAAACAAAAGTTCTGGACCAGGTGGCTTCACAGACAAATTCTACCAAACATTTAAAGAAGAGTTAATACCTCTTCTTTTCAAACTGTTCCAAAAAACAGAAATGGAAGGAAAGCTTCCAAATTCATTCTATGAGGCCAGCATTACCTAGATTCCAACCAGACAAAGACCCCACTAAAAAAGAAAATTACAAGCCAATATTCCGAGAACATGGATGCAAAAATTTTCAACAAAATACTAGCAAATCAAATCCAACAGTACATTAAAACAATCATTCACCACAATCAAGTGGGATTTATTCCTGGGCTGCAAGAGTGGCTCAATATTTACAAATCAATCAACATGATATACCACATTAAAAAAGAAAGGATAAGAACCATACGATCTTCTCAATAGATGCAGAAAAAGCATTTGACAAAGTACAGAATCCATTCTTGAAAAAATCCTCAGCAAAGTAGGGATAGAAGGAACATACCTCAACATCATAAAGGCCATATATGAAAGACCCACAGCTAATATCGTCCTCAGTGAGGAAAAACTGAGAGCTTTTCCTCTATGGTCAGGAACAAGACAGGGATGTCCATTATCACCACTGCTGTTCAACATAGTACTGGAAGTCCTAGTCTCCGCTATCAGACAACAAAAAGAAATAAAAAGCATCCAAATCAGCAAGGAAGAAGTCAAAATTTCACTATTCACAGACAATATGATACTCTATGTAGAAAACCCAAAAGTCTCCCCCCAAAATTGCTAGAACTGATACACTAATTCAGCAAAGTAACAAGATACAAAATCAATGTCCACTAATCTGTTGTATTTCTATACACCAATAATGAAGCAGCAGAAAGAGAAAGCAAGGGATCAATCTTATTTATAATTGCACCAAAAACCATAAGATAGATACCTAGGAATAAACCTAACCGAAGAGGTAAAAGACCTGTACTCTGAAAATTAGAACACATGAAAGAAATTGAAGAGGACACAAAGAAATGGAAAACATTCCACGCTTATGGATTGGAAGAACAAATATTGTTAAAATGTCTATACTACCTAAAGGAGTCTGCACATTTAATGCAATCCTTATCAAAATACCACCAGCATTTTTCACAGAACTAGAACAAAAAATCCTTAAATTTGTATGAAACCACAAAAGACTCTGACAAGCCAAAGCAATCTTGAAAAAGAAAAGCAAAGCTGGAGGCATCACAATTCCAGACTTCAAGCTGTATTACAAAGCTGTAGTGATCAAGACAGTATGGTACTGGCACAAAAACAGACACATAGATCAGTGTAACAGAATGGAAAACCCAGAAATTGACGCTCAAATCTATGGTCATCTAATCTTCAACAAAGCAGGAAAGAATATCCGTTGGAAAAAAGATAGTCTTTTCAACAAATGGTGTTGGGAAAACTAGACAGCAACATGCAGAAGAATGAAACTGGACTACTTTCTCATATCATACACAAAAATAAATTCAAAATAGATGAAAAACCTAAATGTGAGACAGGAATCCATTAAAATCCTAGAGGATAACACAGGCAGAAACCTCTTTGACATCAGCCATAGCAGCTTCTTACTAGACACATCACCACAGACAAGGGAAACAAAAGCAAAAATGAATTACTGGGACTTCATCAAGTTAAAAAGCTTCTGCACAGAGAAGGAAACAATCAACAAAACTAAAAGGCAACCTTGGGAATGGGAGAAGGTATTTGTAAATGGCATATCTGATAAAGGGTTAGTATCCAAAATCTATAAAGAACTTATCAAACTCAATACCCAAAAAACCAAATAATCCAGTCAAGAAATGGGCAGAAGACATGAACAGACATTTCTCCAAAAAAGACATGCAGATGGCTGACACATGAAAAGATACTCAATATCACTCATCATGAGGAAAATACAAATGAAAACCATGATGACATACCATCTCACACCTGTCAGGATGGCTAAAATTAACAACACAAGAAACAACAGGTATTGGTGAGGATGCAGAGAAAGGGGAACCCTCTTGCACTGTTGGTGGGAATGAAAACTGCAGCCAGAACAGTATGGAGTAATATTCCATTATATATATATGTATATTACTCTGCCATCAAAAAGAATGAAATCTTGCCATTTGCAAAGACCTTGTCTGTGGTAATGTGTCTAGTAAGAAGTTGCTATGGTCAAGGTCAAAGAGGTTGCTGTCTGTGTTCTCCTCTAGGATTTTGATGGATTCCTGTCTCACATTTAGGTCTTTCATCCATTTTGAATTTGTTTTTGTGTATGGTGTAAGAAATAACTAACTGGAATTTAAATAAAAACTTGAAACTAAAAAAAAAAAGACAAAAGAGAACAGAAGAGTGCAAGTCTTGGCCAGAACTGATACAGAATCATAGTTGCTATCCTTAAAAGAATCCCTCAAGCCTACTCAGTATAGGACCCTCATAATAACTACCAAGAAAATAGAATGAAAAAATCCCAGACTCTTCAGAAGTTTGTGATCACATTTGGCAAAAAGAATACATGCCTAAGAAAATTCATGTTAATAGAAAACAGCATTGGTTTTGTTCAACCAAACAATATTTTAGTAAGTCTTGAAATGGTTGACAGCATTTCAAAAATCAGATTTTACCTAAAAATATAGATTTCCAATTTATTTTGAAAAATCAAAGTTGTGCTAATAGGAAGCTAGGATTTCACATGAAAAAAAAAAGCGATGGCTGGCTAGTAGCAGCTGCCCATCTAAATGGAGTTCAGGCATTTCAGACAGTCCCACCTCTCTGTTGTGGTGAAGGAGGCCCCCTTCACTTATTTATATTACCAGCTTGGCTCCTGCAAGTTAACATGTTTGCAATCCCTTACCCATGTGAGTCGATCAGATATACATCAACGGTCAGCCCGAGATGGGGGTCAAGGTGGGGAGTATCTTGAAAGAAGCTAAGTTTAAAGGATTCTTTAAAAAAATGCAAGAGAGGGGCACCTGGGTGGCTCAGTCGTTGGGCGTCTGCCTTCGGCTCAGGTCATGATCCCAGGGTCCTAGGATCGAGCCCCGCATCGGGCTCCCTGCTCAGTGGGAGACCTGCTTCTCCCTCTCCCACTCCCCCTGCTTGTGTTCCCTCTCTCACTGTATCTCTCTGTCAAATAAATAAATAAAATCTTTAAAAAAAAATTTAAAAATGCAAGAGAAAATAGAATGGGCAATTTATACAGGGCACTCTGCTTGGGAAAACATTTGGAACTGAGAAAATGTGCGGTGTCTTTAGGGAAATAATAAAGAGAAAAATTGTGTTGAAATGAATGTTACATATTAGGGAACAGTAATATCTAAAGGTGGAAGGCTGGGGCGCCTGGGTGGCTCAGTCATTAAGCCTCTGCTTTCGGCTCAGGCCATGATCCCAGGGTTCTGGGATGGAGCCCCACATCGGGCCCCCTGCTCAGGGGGAAGCCTGCTTCTCCCTCTCCTACTCCCCCTGCTTGTGTTCCCTCTCTTGCTGTCTCTCTCTCTGTCAATAAATAAATAAAGGTGGAAGGTTAGGCAGAGGCTAGACTTCTGGGAAAAATATATAGCAGGGTAAGGAGAATAGACTGTAGTCTATGAGCAGTGTAAACCTGGTGAAAATTTGGATAGAGTGTGAATTATGTGAATTATTATGCATAGCACTCTTGTTATGGTTATCTTTTACCTCTCGGTAAAAAAAAAAATCTGGCATTGCTATGTTGAATCGAAAGGTATCAAAATAGGGGGCGCCTGGGTGTCTCAGCCGTTAAGCGTCTGCCTTCAGCTCAGGTCATGGTCCCAGGGTCCTGGGATCGAGCCCCACATTGGGCTCCCTGCTCAGCGGGAAGCCTGCGTCTCCCTCTCCCACTCCCCCTGCTTGTGTTCCTGCTCTCGCTAACTCTCTCTCTGTCAAATAAATAAATAAAATCTTAAAAAAAAAAAAAGGGTATCAAAATGGGCATGAGTTATGAGATGAAAGATTCTCTATTGAAAAACTTCACAGAACACCATTTTGAATAATTAAGAGATAGAGGAGGAATGTGGGGTGATTGGCAGGAAAAGAGACAGATATAAAGGGAACTGCTAAGCAGCTCCCTTTCTCAGGACTACATTTGGAAGATGAGAGAATGTGAAGCAATACCCACTTTCCTTATGATGCTAATCTCCTTTTTTAAAAATCTCTTCTCTTTAGGGAATTTGGTCCTCATATTAAATTTTATAAATATGGAAAATGTGGCTAATGAGTAACGGAGTACTACACTTGCTTATTCGTTTCGCTACTTAATTCCGAAAATCATTTCCTTTGGAATTTAAAGGCATATGATAAATAACACATCTATGCTACACCCAAATTTGGAACAAAACTGAAAATAAAGGAATCAAACTAATGGAGAACCAACTGACACGTCTATTACAAATAAATATAATAATGAAAGAGGTGGTATTTACCCCTGTGTACTGATTGTTTAAAATAAGCTTTCATTTTACTTGCGTCTAAGATCTGTCATCAAGTGGTGTTACTGACACTCCCCAAATTAAACTTACCCAAAAGTGCAGGCTCACCTGTGAGATCTGACCCTGTCCCCCTAATCTCACCTGAAGACATGAGCCTAAGAAAACATCTCACACACACATACAAACAGCTGTTTGAGACTTTCTACCTTGTACTCGTAAATGAAGTTCACCTTCATTAGAGGAAAAAAGTGTTCATATGCTAATAGAAGGAGGGAGGAGTACCAAGAACTTCTGGGGGAAAAGTATGTTTTTGAGAAGAAGAATAGATACCATTTGATCCCCTAGTTTTAGCATTTTTAATCCTTACTCCATTCCATTGTTCCTACTACATTGGTCAATAAATTCATTTTTCTTTTTTGCTTAATCCATCTTATAAGCTGTCACTTATAACTGAAAGATCTTGACTAATACAGGGAGCTGAAGCCATCTATATTTTTAAGGCTGGGGAAAGTGATGAGCCTTTGGCTTCAGTGGGCTCTGTACCATTACCTGTTGCTGCCACTAGATGTCAGCCTCACTCTTCTAGCTTACTCTGACCAGTTCTTGAACCAGAAGGGTCCCCACAGCTCAGCTTTCTCCATCCCCTTTCCAGCTAATACACAGCTCAGTTCTGCTGGCAACAGGGCCTTTGTCCTCTTATATCATCTTCCTTCCCCCGGGGCCCCTGGTCAGTAGGGTCCATCAGGGTGGATCTCTGGAGCTGGGGAAATCGTTCCAGGTCTTTCCGTTTTCTCCAAGAGTCTCCTAAAATATAGACCTTCTCTTGCTAATTTTGATCATCTTGTGTAACTTAACAGTATTTTACTTTTTCATCTTTCCATCTCTATTTTAAAAAATAATAAAAGGCAGACCAAAGAAATGGAACAGTAGAACAGTAACTCCACCAAAATAAAAATTAAGGAATTGACCTTAATTGCCCTCAGGCAGGAGAGTCGAAGCGAGATAAGTTTGGTAAGAGAAGCAAGATGTGGACACAGTTATGTATTTCTTTCTAGCCTGGCCATCTGCTCTGGACATGCTACATTTAGGTAGTACCCATCGTAAAGTATGTAGGTATAACCTGAATTCATGGAAACTTTTGCTTAGCTGATAAATCTTTTTATAGATTTATGGGCACCACTAGGATTGGTGGATCCCTGGCATTGATTCCGTGGTGGTAGCAGCTGAGAAACACGCAGAGTGCATTTATCCTCTGCACTTCGCCCCTGCAGGGGGCTCTGCAAAGGAGCCCTTGTTCACTCAGACAACAGTGATTTCAACTTAAAGGAGATTCTGAGTCATATGGGCAACAAAGTGGAGGAGAATGTGTTAAATATTTCACAGTGTCCTCTTCTTAATGAGGTTAAGTTCAATCTAAAATGATGACAAATTTGTTTAAGTTCCAGTGAGGTATGCTTTCTTTCTTTTTAAATTCACTGATGCAAACCAGATGATTTCTTCCCAATGCTGGATGAATTCTGTTGTTACTCTATCTTGTGACTAATGATGTGGACTCTTAAAACTATTCATTCATTCATTTGGTAATTATTTGTGGAGTAGTTCCTACTCTGCAAATACTATATTAGGTGCTAGTAGAAGCAAACGAACAAGGCAGGCAAGATCCTGTTCTTGTGGAACCTGCCTCCCAGTGGTGAGAGATGAATAATATGCAAATAAAGAAACAGGCAATAACAGGTAACAATGAATGCTGTGTTGAAAATGAATCAAACAAGGTCATACAGTAACAAGTGAGGCATATAATAAGAGTTCAGTAAGTAGACACTAAACGGATGTTTGAGACCATAAACTCCTAGACGCAGACTCTAACTGAAGTCACCAGGAGGACAGTTTGTAATAGGAAATAATAAGAAGAGAGACACATGGAGAAAAGACCATCTGAAGAAGAAAAAAATAGATGAAAGAATTTTGTAATCCAATCTCACATAGAATTCAGTGGAAAACATGTAGCCTAATCACAGAGGACATGGGCTGGAGCCTGACTGATTTACAAGTTGATTCTTTTAAAACAAAAGCTGCCATTTTATATAATCCTGGAATTGGAGAAAGTGGAATCCCTCAATAGGCTTGATGTGCCGACGGCTATCACACTAGCTCTTCTCTCTGCACCATTGAGTCCTGGCTTTTCCAGAATGGCTCCTTGTCATCATTCAGGTGTCTGTCCTCATCATTCAGGCTCTGGGAAGCCTTCTCTAATAACTCAATGCAATTTGTTCCTTATTTCCATATTACTCTTTATTCCAATACCATGATACAATTTATTTTAAATACTTGTCAAAATATGAAATCATCTTACTACTTTTTTTATTATTTTCCTTTTTCTACTCTACAAGAAAGGAAGTTCCAAGAAGTAGAATTTTTGTCTACCTTATTTCTCTCTGTATCTCCAGTGAGGATGACACTGACCAGAATAGCAAAGGGAAATGGTAAGGTTGATTATGACTTGTGTTTCACTGTTATTAAGTAATGTTGTGTTAATATGTCAGGGTCTAGAGAACCTAAGGGATTATATACTGTAAAGGAAATATTAAAGAAGCTGATCTGTATCATCTGGAGAAAAAGGACTTTGACTAGACCCTCCAGAGCTACCTTTGCATATCTGAAGGGATAGACTTGGAAAGAGAGAGCAGACCCATTCTATTGGTCTCCACTGTGGAGAACTAAAAAGCCATATAGAAGCCATACAGAAATGGAGTTCTGTTCAATATGATGAAGAACTCCTGAGGAGACCAAACAGACCAAAAAATCAGTGATCTTCCTCGGTAACCTTACTTTATATTGGACATCATAACCTTATAGGAAATTAGAGTAAATCCTTGTTCTCAGTGTTAAAGAAAACACTAACATCTCTTTAGATGTTGTTTAATGTTTGTAAAATAATAAGTAAACTATGGCAAATTAAGTTTGGAAAAAACTGAGTTAAAGTATTAGAGAACATTTAATGGAGCCTTTAATAAAATGAAGTGCATTGTGGATCCTCCCAAAAGAAACAGTGTTCCCTTCAGCACTGAGCAAAGAAGACATTACTTTGTTGTTATTTTTAATTGATGCTTAGAAAAACAGAAATGAAATGATGAGCTCAAATGAATAAATAAACCAGTAGCACATGGCAAAAAAAAAAAAAAAAATAGACATGATTTTACCAATAGGAGCTGGAAGCTGTGTGTGTATGTGTAAAATCTAAATCCAGATAGTGTGAGGTCACATTGGAGCAAAATGAACCAACAGGAAAGTGTTGTTACCCTTTATTTACATCATCTTGTCCCATAATTGAAATTATTTGGCCTCAGCAAGTCAAAGAAAATTAAAGAGAAACAAATCATAGGATCCCTGGATGTGCTAACTCCTTGTTCCCATGAAAAGCAAGGAACAAGGTCCTGGCAGACACAAGATCAAAATGCAAATATCCAGATCTCTAGGTCATTGTGTCCCAGTACCCAAAAAGGCATGAATATAGTGAGGGCTACATTGAAAAAGAAGAGGAAGAAGAAGAAGGGGGGGCGGAGAGAAGAAAGAGGAGGTGAGGGAAAAGGAAAGGAAAAAGAAGAAAAAGAGCTAGAATGTGAAGGAGCCACACAAGGAAGGGAGAGGAGGCCAGATGAAAGACAAGAGCTAGTCCACCCAAATTTAGGCCATTGATTTTAAAATCATCACAAGAAGGCCTTGGTGTTGGATGGAATGTGTGATGGATGCCAAGAAGGAAGGAACCCAGAGGGTTGGGAATGGGCTGATACAGCAATTAGGAGGAAAATGCAGAATTAAATAGTAGAGTTGCAACTTCTTCTCACCCACCTCCAATCCTCAGCCTTATTTATCAGTTGTACATAGTAGTGTTTCAAGGAAGGGTTTTTAACTTGAAAACCTGAAGCACCAATCTAGGTCAATCTCACTAGATGTGGGAGAAGTAGAAAGCACAATGTAGAGAAGGGACTGTCACAGCATTGCACCTTAGATAGATGAGAGTGGAGGGATGGGGAAGGAACCATTGTCCTCTGACTCTAGATCACCCTCTCTCCCCACTGGGACCCTCCTTCTTTCCAGATGATCTTCACACATGAAAAGGTGACACATTCTGATCCAGTACTCAGCTCCTTCTGCCTGCTTATTTAAAACATAACTGTCCTTCCTGACTGCCCTGATTTGACCAGTTTTACTCCTATTATTCCAATTTCCAACGTGTCTCCAAATCTCTCTCTTAGATTTAGATTTAACAGCAATACACCCGAGAGATTAAAAAGCATTGGCTTTTAAACTTAAACTAGCCATTTCTCTAAGTCCCTGTTGCCTCGCTATATAACAGGACAAATAACCACACCAATCTCAGAAGATTATTTTAAATCTTAAATGAGATAATACACACACCAAATGTAGCAGAGTTCCAGCACATAGTAAGTGCATAAAAATGGTTAATTTTCTTATTGTACCTTTCCTTTCTTACAGTCATTATTCTATACCTGGATTACTGCCCAGCATGGTGCTGGCTTCTTTATTTCCCTCTAGCTAACTGACCCAGAACCTCTTTATTCAGGTCCTGCACCAATTTAATTCTACCACCCAAATCTCTAACTTTCTGATGGGTCATCTTTCCCTGCTCTGTGGCACCTTAAATCCATTGGGGAAGAAATCCCTAATACTCTCAAATTTTTCTCTCATTTCATTTTTATGTTTTTCCACATTAGTTCTACCCTGCCTTCCCTAGAATGGAACCATGGTCATAATCTGACAAGGCCTCTTTTCCCTCCTTGCAGGAAGGTTAGGAGGAATAAAGACACTGCCCTCAGCCTAAATGGATGACTTTTTGTCTTCTCAAGCTTCACCTTTCACCTCCAAAGGCTCCTCCCTCTATAATTCATGGCTCATTGTGCAACTTAAAAATTTCTATGTAAACAGCTGCCCAAACCTAAGCAACCCACCCATGCCTGATCATTTGACCTCACTTTTCCTCACGTTTTTAAATCCAAAGAACTTTATTTCCACCACTCTTTTATCTGCCTTATATTTGGATACACCCTGAGGATTACTATCTCAGCCCCACCCCTGAGAAATTAATCTGGCATTTTGCCTACTAGCCATAGCCTCCATAAACAATTGTTCATATTCCCCAAACCTACTACTACTATTAAGTCTACATGTATTCTGAACTTTGACTTCTAAACTCTTAACTACTCATACCTTGCATAGTCTATCAGAACTTTCTCGAACACTTGACTCTCTTCTGAGCCTATGGCCATCCTTATGGCTCCCCTCCAGTCTCTGATGTACACACTCCCTATCCATAAAGTCACCTTTTTTTCATTTCTTACTCAATGTCATAATATATTTAGGGAGAAATATTCAGCATGGTACTGACTGAACCTGCAAAAAATCTAGTGGTAATTTTGTCTAGTGGCCATTAATTTTCATATCCACAGTTGACTGACAGTCTTCCATTGATGTCTGTACCAAGCCTCTCCATCCTTCTCCAGCTTCCAGACCAACCCAATTTTTCTACTGCAAAAGGCAATCCCAGAACTTAACAGCCAGAGTCAACCTTACAATGTTGACTGTGCAACTTTAAGGATACAGGTTAAGCTCTGGATGTTTTAATTTCCTCATCTGTAACATAGATATAATATTTACCTCCCAGAGTGGCTTTGAGTATTGAATGAGATTGTATGTATATATAATGTGTGTGTATATATAATGATAATGTGATCTTTAGGACAAGTTACAGTTTTCTGTAATGCTGTAATTAGCCACCCTCCACCATGTGTCTTAAATTCCTTCTTTCCTTTGGCTGTAAGACAGGTTCAGTCTATCCTAGACCTTGCTGAAGGCTTAGCTTCTTTCATTCCCCTCCTCTCTTTGACTATCAAATATCTGAAAAAATTATAATGCTATTCTCTACTTCATCCTAATCTCCCTTTGAACCCATTCCCATTCCTCTTTGCTAAATACATTTTCAAACTGCAACAAAGACACCTCTTCTTGAAACATAATGGCTTTTTCTCAGTATTCATTGTCTTCAAACTATCATAGCAAACAGTAAAACATAATGAACTCTATTATGGCATTTGCTTCTCTTCTTTTCCATTACTGAACTCAAAATAGCCTCCCCCATTAATTAATATCATGATCTTGTGAAGATTACTTAAACCTCTGAGTCTCAACTTACTCACTGGTAAAATTAGGGTAATAAAAATTCCTTCCTCAATGAGTTGTCCTGAAGATCACATTCCATATTCTAGCTACCATGTATGAAGCTCAAATTATGATCTTGGTACTCTGATACACACAGACACATATGTGTGTGTATATATATATACATATATATGTATGTATGTATGTATATATATATATCCGCACTCAATACTCAAAGCCATTTTGGGAGGTAAATATTATTTCTATGTTACAGATGAGGAAATCAAAACACCCAGAGCTTAATCTGTATACTTAAAGTCATACAATCAACAATTATTAAAAGCAAGACTTCCAAATAAGACCTTCTGGACGCAATGCCCCTACTAACTACTACATTATATTCCTTCCCAAACAGATGTAAAAGTCAAAATTTTAGGGAACCATGCAATGTCATTTATTATTAGCTTATTATCTTTGCAGGTTCTCTGTTTCAGAATGTACTGAAATAAACCCATCAAGCAAAAGACTGGTGGAAGGGTCCACTGCCTTCCTTCAGGTTTTCATGCCTAAGCCCTCAAGTCCAAGAGACAAAAAGCAGCTAATTGGACAATTGTGTTTGGGCAATCCAGCTTACAATCTAATGTCAGCAACCCATAGCAGAGACTTTTGACTGATCATTAATAATAATTACAATCACAATAACAATGACATGCACTGCATTTTAGAACAGACTTTCATGTAGGTGATGCCAGTTCTGTAAATTCTATTGTGGTTAGCAGTAGGTCCCACTTGACAAGGCATGAGACTAAGGCTCTGGGATGGTCTCTGTATTTTTTGACAACTATTTTTCCAGTTCTCTCCCTTCTGGTCTTCAAGGGACAAGATAAGATCACACTGTAACCTCTCTGGTTGAGCCAGGTCACTTGATGCTGAGAGAATGTGACAGTAGTGTCACTTCTGAGGGGAACATATAATGGCTGAAAATGGAAATTCTCAAGAACACATCTTCACTTCACCTTGACAATGAACGATATTCCAAAACTACTCAGCCCACTTGGGATCCATTGAAGGCAATATGGCACCATCTGCTGACAACTGTATGTGGATAGCTTGAGTGAAAAACAAACGTATATTAAGTCACAGAAATCTTTAGGTTATATGTTAGCACAGCATAAACAGGTCTCTCTGACTGATACAGGCTCATGGCCCATAAATGACTTACCCAAGGTCACACAGCTAGAAAATGTCAATGCCTTCTCCAAGTCTCATAAACGCTAAGGTCACTGTTCCTCCCACCAGGTCCCAGCTTGCTTCCTATGTCCATTGCTTCAAAAAGAAACAGTATTTCCCCAGGAGGCAGAATATAAACCTAAGTGTGATCTATCCAATCTGAATCTAATATTCTTTATTTGGTGAAAAAAAAGTTTGGTATTTTTACTTATTTCATAACTAGGCCAAGCAGTCAGTAGTTAATCTCTTCTACTACTTGAAGTTGAGAATTCTAAATAACAGTCCCCACCTCTGGTGCAAGCAGGAAAATACTTCTCACCTCAAATAATCAATTTCGCGGTCAGATAATAAGTAGCAATTAAGTGACAAGAACCGCAACACCACCCAGGGTGTGACATTGTGCCTTGAGAACCTCTCAGAGCCAACACTGACTCTGGATGACCTCACAGGAAAGGTGGAGAAACCAAGGACTGGCATATAAACCTAACCCGTTTCCTAGGGTATGGCTGATGTAGCTGGTGTGACAGCCCTGAGAGCCTCTACAGCCGTCTCCACCATGAAGATCATCGGGGGGCTCCTTCTGCTCTGCACAATGACTCATTTCTTCAGCAACTCGGGTGAGTTAAGGGCAGAGAGTGGCCTGTGTAGCCAGTAAGCTTGTCTTCCCCAATAACCCCTTCTCAGGATTGGAGGAAAATGTCTGGTCATGTGGATTTAAAGTGTACTGGCTTATAATACAAACAGCCCTGGCCTGGGAAGGGAAACTCTTATGTACCAACAGGTGTTGGGGGAAGGTGGTTGGGTCCAGTGTTTTCCCTTTCAAGGATTTTTATTTTCATCCATGGAGCCATAGGAAAAAAAAGAACTAATTTCTTCATAAGTCTACCATTCCGTAAGGACACTGGAAGTGGCTGGTGTTATTAGTTACTATTCCTCAGTGCAATGACACAGAAAAACTTGGATGTCTCTCCAAATCAATCCAGGAGGACTGAAATAAAACACAATTCTCCAAAGCCCAGGAGTCAACAATTAGACTTTTATATGATGAAAATTATTTAAATAAATTAAGAGTCTAACACCTTAAGAACATTCCATTTCTTTGTATCAGTTCAGAGGGGAGAATATCAAAGATGGCGGCACTTCAGGCTCTTAGGAGGGGTGACTGCAATACTTTCTATTGCTATCTGACTTTGAATCATTATCAAAGACATGATAAACTCCAGAAAATGCCCCATGTCAATAAAGGGAGGAAACCAGTTAATTCTCCTATCTGAATAAAGGGCTTACCTTATTGGCCATTTGGCTTCTTCAGCAAACAGCTGGAGTTTTATATAAGAACAGAGTGTGTGCTAAGATTCGTCACCAGAGCAAATACAGAGTCTCAATCCATAGGCCCAAATTAACATTAATTCATGAGACTTTAAGACTTTGCTTTATTTTTAACATTTCCATCTGTAACTCTCTTTCAGAAGCTGCTAGTCTGCCTTTAACAACAGTGAGTATATTGAATTACATTTTAATTTCAATTCCTATTGACTGTCATTTAGTCAACAAAAGGTTTTGAAATATATATGTAGAATTAATTCAGCATGTTTGGGGAGGGGGCAAAGGAGGAGGCAGGCACAGATGAAAAATCTCCTCTTCTTTCCAGAAGGCAGTTGAAGAAATATGATATACATTTAAGCAACTGTAGACTAAAAAATATCCCAAGTTAAAGGAGAGAGAGATGACTTCCAGCTGAGAGGTTGGTAAAGTCTTCATGGAAAGGACAACATGTGAGAGGCGGACAGAGTTACCATGGTTAATTGCACAGGCTCTAGATTTAAATCCCAACCCCATCACTGACTAGCTTTTACATTATGCAAGTTCTCTGTTTTTAAGCCTGAATTTCACCCATCTATAAATAGGTGTAATGGTAGAACCTACCCTATTCAGTTGTTATGAATATTAAACAAAAAAAAAATCATGTATAATTTAAGCTTAAAGGCTAGCATGGAAATGCTCAGGAATTATTAACAGCGTGTGCTAGTAGTAACAGAGGTGGGGACAGCGGTACTAGTATTTGTCATGGTGATAATATTATTAATAGAAGCAGCATCAGAATATCTGACCTGGGACTCCTAGGATGGTATTTTGCTTCCTGCCCAACAGAGGCCAGCATAGCTTAGGGCATTCTCTTGTGTCCGTAGCAGGTGGACTGCAGCATTTATAAGAAGTACCCAGTGGTGGCCATCCCCTGCCCCATCACATACCTGCCTGTTTGTGGTTCTGACTACATCACCTATGGGAATGAATGCCACCTATGCATTGAGAACTTGTGAGTACCTCGTGGGAAGAAAAAAGAAGTCACAGCCAGTGTCCTCCACTGCAAACCTCTCCTCTATGAGCTTGTTTCACTCTCCATAAGCTGCGCTGATTCCCACCCAGAAGCAGCTGGTAGAGAGAGAAAACCATCTGTGTCACAGTCAGGCGAGGTTTGGGCCACCTGCTCTGCCAGCTTAAACTAGTTCCATCCATCACCCAACTGCCAATTCCTGTCTCAATTGAGGGAATCCAGTAAGACCAGGAGCCCAGAGGTTCTATAGAGGCAAGGGGGCTAAGGGGATCATCTGGGGGTGATCTCCAACCCCCAAAGTTCAGCTTTTGGCTATTTTAGGTAGTGGAGTTCTACACAGTATCTTGTTAGAAGAAAAGATCTTGACCCCCATAATAAAAAATCATTGAAAACCACTATCCTACATGATTTCTAAGAGACGTGAGGCCATACTGCTTGATTCTTAGACAAACTGTGGCTAGAGCGCCTTTATCCTTCTCAAATTCCTAAGGGCTCTAAATAACTGTAGCCTTATGGGGGAAGAGGAGAAGGCTACCACAAAAATTGTTTTCTCTTATCTAAAAGAGGGAGATGCAAGCTGCCAGTGCTTAGACCTGGGCATGTTTTGCTTAGGTATTTTTGTTTGGCCTGTGAACGATTTCTGAAGGCAATATAACTAGGTAGTTGTCACTTCTTTAATGCAGAACAGGCACCTTAGCATTTCTTACCTTACACTAAGTCCACTTCGTTCATTATTAAGTCTCCTTTAGACCACTGGATTTTGGCTACCCATCTTCGGTCTTGTATTTTTCATCTTTGTGATTATTTAAACAAGTTAGAATATCAGTTTAGGCCCTGAGCTCAGAAGGATATGTCTGCATCTTTATTTCTATTCAGGAACAGGGAAAATTCACAAAAGGGAAGATTCTCTAACATGCACACCCATTGGGCTCTTGGCCTAGAAGCTGGCTTGTGTTCAAGGACACTGAAAGGGACATGTGGTGGCAGTTCTCACTAACGCATGACCCAGCTTCATCACAGGCCTTGCTGGCCAGGAAAGGCTGAGGGGCAGGCCACCTCAGCTTCCCGTGTCCTCCTCCATTGTTATTGTAGGATATTGGTTGATGGGCCCCGGTTCTGGGATCAGTGGAGGCAGTAGGTATGGTGGAAATATCACTGGACTAGGGAGACTCTGCTTCTGTCTCTGTCAGAAACTGCCTGTGGCAAGGACCTTCCTTTTCAGGGATTCAGTTTCTTCATCTATAACATTAAGTTCTGCCTCATAATTTCTATAGTTCCTTTTGGCTCTGGCATATAACATTTCCTCTTGTTTAATGAATCTTGTTATGTGTTTTCTCATAGGAAAAGTAATGGAAAAGTTCAGCTTCTTCATGAAGGAAGATGTTAACTTCTCCACAGACATGGGTACGGAGCGATGGTATCTTCACAGTCATTGTCATCATCCCCGGGCTCTGACTGCCTTTTCCCTCATCTTGGCCAGTGCTCTGGGTAGGGGCAGAGACAGATTCAGAGTCATCTTTGTTGAGTGGAGAAAGTTGTTGTGGTCTTCCTCAAACTCATGCCTCACTGACTTCTGGGCTTCTTTTTGTACCTCAATAAAAGAATCTCCCCCGAGAGTTTATCTTTACTTCTGCTTGTATTTGTTTCTTAGATTGGGATGTAATATCTCAGTTTAAAAATAAAACTGAGGGATATATAAATCTTCTTTACGAGAAAGTTTTGTATGAAGAATGCCAAGTAACTTCCAAGACACACACACACACACACACACACACACACACACACACACACACACATCAGTGAACACCTTACCCTCTCCTGGAGTCTTTACTTTCCTTAATCAGTACCTGCCACTGGGAACTAGCCTATGGACCATACTGGTCCTTTATATTAGTCTCTTTTCCAAAGTTCGTTAGAGGGGCACCTCCTTCATTATAAGAAGTCAACCCTGGAGGGAAGATTTTCCTGCCCATTTCTTTCCATGAGCATTCCATAATTTCTCCTTTCTTATCTCTCACCTTGCTAACCTCCTGCTGGAGCCTTAATAGAACATCTCTGGCACTGACTACTGCATTGCTTGGTCTAACACTTGCCTTCCATAACTGTAAAATGCAGATACCACTATGTACCAGGACAACATTGGCCGTACTGGCAAACTGTACATTTGTTTTAAATACAGAGACCTCTAATTCATTCTTAGTGATGAAGCTGGAGTTCCTTCTATAGATGATGCTTATGTGACCACAACACTTTGAGGAAGTCTTCAGTGATAGGCATAGCTCACAAGAAATTAGTGACCCAGATTAGGCCTTGGAATACTTTCATGGTCCTCATTTTCTCCTCCCCATGTTCACTTCTTCCCTCACTTGCTCCAGAACTGTTCTTGGCCCAGAGATTGAAAGAGGATAGTCCTGCCCACCTACAGGCTTCCCTAAAGATACAAGGAGGTCTGTGGAAACCTTATCGCCTCATAGACTCAAGAAGAGAAAGGGAGGGGTGCCTGGGTGGCTCAGTTGGTTAAGCGTCTGCCTTTGGCTTAGGTCATGATCCCAGGGTCCTGGGATCAAACCCTGCATCGGGCTTTCTGCTCAGTGGGGAGCCTGTTTCTCCCTCTCCCTCTCTCCCCCACTCGTGCTCTTTCTCTCTCACTCTCTATCTCAGATAAAAAAATAAAATCTAAAAAAAAAAAAAAAGAGGGCGCCTGGGTGGCTCAGTTGGTTAAGCGACTGCCTTCGGCTCAGGTCATGATCCTGGAGTCCTGGGATCGAGTCCCGCATCGGGCTTCCTGCTCAGCAGGGAGTCTGCTTCTCCCGCTGACCCTCCTCCCTCTCATATGCTCTCTCTCTCTCTCATTCTCACTCTCTCAAATAAATAAATAAAATCTTTAAAAAAAAAAAAGAGAGAGGGAATCCATAGTTATGGTAACTCCATAAAAGTCGTATGAAAAGGCTTATAAACAATTGGATCATGCCTGCATTTATATTCTACTGCTAAAGTGTTGTATAATCACATAAGTACAGACTCTGTCCCCATGATCATGACGCACCTAACATGGTCTGGATGATTGGGATAAAATATGGGTCTGAATCAGAGTCAAGTTCAAAGTCAAGGTCAAGCCAGATCATGGTCAAGTCAACTATGGAAACTGTGAAGAAGAGCAAGGATAGGGAAGTATCTTAGACAAACAAAGCTGCTGAGGTAAAAGTAGCAGATAGGGAGAAGTTGTGATCTGGACAGGGCCTAGAATAGGTGGTCAAATGGTCTTGCTGGCTTAGCCCTCTTCAGTTGCTTGCCACCTTCAGCGGCTCTCACTTCCGGGTTCCAAGCTCCCACCCCTCCTGGTGTGATCCTCTCCTGAGCTGCTCACACCTGCTTGTGTATGTGGAGCATCCCCACGCCTGAGTTGCCCACAACCCCACAGGTTTCTCAGTCTGCTGTGCTCTTCTCATCATGCCAATTCCTCCCACCTTCTTAGATCTTCAGCTTCTCTTGTCTTTCCTTTTCTTGGTCTTGATCTACTCCTGCACCTGACACTGTTTGCCCTGTCTTAAACAAACACCTGCATTTTCCCAGTGCTCCTCACTAATCTTTCTTATATATCTTCAGTTGTTTATACCTTCTTAGGAGTCTGATTTCCATATTGCTCCACTTGCTCACCCCTCTCTCCCCTACTGCCTTCAAACTTTTGGCTACCTCAGTCCTTCTCATTCTTCCTCTGATCTCACTCACATCTCCTCAGCAGAACTGAATCCTCAGAAGCTCATTTCTTTGTACAAAAAAGCTCTCTTTCTCCAGGTAGTTGGACTGTGATAAAGGCCATGGCATGGGCATACCCCTACACTGTGAGCCCATCCTCACCCCCAAGTATGGTACAGATGGAAAAACCTACAAAATCCCTGGCAACTGTGCATGAAGATCAGGGAAAGATATCAATGGAAACATGATACAAAATGTGGGCAAAATACACACCTATATAAGAATTCCTGATCATCATGGATGAAAGAGACCCAGTAAACAGCCTCTTTTTATGGATAGAAACTCTGAACTCCCAAAATTGGAAATGCCTCATTGCTCATACAGAAGACGAGGACAAGAACCCGGATCTGCTACTCCCAATCCAGGGCCCAAAAAAGTGTTTTCAGAATTTCATCCATCGTATCTCAATACCCTTGGGAATCAAACTCTTTCTACTATGAAATGACCCAGTACATAACATCTGTAAAACACTTATAGTTCACAAAAGACTTTCATATTCCTTGTCTCATTTAATCCTCACACAGCGTCCATCATAAGGTAGACATGATCAGCCTAGCTTCTCAGGTGAGACAAAAGAAGCTCCCAGAGGGAAATAATGGGCAGAATTGCAGAACTATAAATGGTGGATGGTTCTGTTGGCACTGAGTCTAGCTAGCGTTGGTTCTACACACCACACTGCATAAAGACAATGAGGAAACATCTGGCTTCATTGCAGACCTGAGCAGCCTCAGGTCTTTGGTCCATATTGTATTCAGAGCCCAATACTAGCTGTTGATGACATTTCTCCTTTTCTTCCAACACTTACCACAACTCACCGCCTTAAAGAAGATTTCTGATCTTTCTGAAATTGAAGTCTAGATTTGGCCCACAATTGATACATTCCCAGAATCCTTTTAAAATTTATAAATGATGTTTAAAAATAGTTATTGCTCTTCAAATTTTGGAATTAACCTGTGGCTGAACTGTAGAAGAATGAATTATGGCATACAGAACAGAATGTGCATATTTTTAATGTCTTAAATGTAAAAATAAACATAGAGGTGACAAATCTTTAGAGAGAAAAGTTGACTGAGGGAAGTGTATGGAGGCATGTAAGTTTCTTGTAGGATTATGAGATGTTGCCTAAGGATGAGAATAATAGAAAGTGACCAAGATATATTATTTAAAGTTATAAAGGTAGTGTGCAGAATTTTTGAAAAGTCATGATATACTCATCAAAAATTGGGAAGAACTAAAGGTTGTAAGGTAATATAAATTAACGACTTTCCTTCATAGATGGTAGTCAATAAATAATAAGGTATACTTATACCTCTATTTCTTGATTTCTTAAATATTGAGAATTGTGACGGTAACAACCTTAGAATAGAAATGGTTAAAATTAGCTCCCACCGAAGTGATATTGGCAATGAAGATTTTTGGTTTTCATCATAAGCTTTTAACATCAGTGGAATTTATATACATATTTCTTACTATGGTATATCTATTAATATCTTTTCTTTTCCTTTTTCCCTGCCAGGAAAAGTAAATCTTTGCCACAGGGAAACTGTTACATCACTATAAATATAAGTATAAAGTAGGTTTATTTTTAAATTGTTACCTCTCCAAGTTTAGGCCTTGAAGAAAAAAATGACTTTATTAAGTTTTACTCACTTCTCTATGTATTCATCAGCACTTGCCTCCCTGAGGTCTCCCCAAATATTCATCATCATTGTCTTCTTTATAAAACTCCACCAAGCAGCTCAAGAGAACACAACAAAACTTGGAACAGGAGACTTGTATGCTTACGCCAACTTGAACATCACCAGGTGTGTAGCTGTAGGTTGGTCATTTACATGTGCAATATCTCTTTCCTTACCGACAAAATCAAATCCCTAATTTAACCTGTATATTGTCAGAGTCAGATGATATATGCATGTGAACATGCTTTATAAACTGTAAAGTCCTACGGAAATGAAAGGGTTGATTAGGATCTGTATGTCCATCCTTCTCCAACATTTACCCAGGCCTGAACACATAGACTACATTTTTGGAAATGTGTTTGGTATGTTGAAGTAAAGGCCCATGATCAGTAAATGTGGGGTTTTTTTCTTGGTTTGAGAAATGGGAACATTTTAGTTCCTTAGAAATTGATACTAGAAAGTGAAAAGGCAAAAGTACAATTTGAACATGTAAGATTACATGAATTTACTTATATAGTTTGCCCTATTTGAACATGGCCTCACTTAATACCATGAGTAAAACTGTGATGAAAAATGAGATATTCAAATAATCTCAAGGGATCTCATCACAAAATATTTACTAATTTGGAAGGAGAAAGAGTAACAGTAGAGTAGAGAAACATTGCAGACACTAACTGGCACAAGTGATCAAAGTTAGCATAGTTAGTGATGGGGCAAATCAACATCTTGGATACTATCTCAAAGTATACAACGCGAAGAATATAGAGTATCTTCTGTATTTCCCTGCCAAAAATGCACAACCTGAATATAGCCACTAGGAAACATGAGACAAACTCAAATTCAGAAACCTTCTATAAAATAACTCATCTACAACTTTCAAAAACCAAGAACAGGCCTTTTAAATATTCTGCATTGAAAGAGACTAAAGAACATGATATTGCATGATTCTGAATGGATCTTTTATTATTGTCATTGTTGTTGTTTGTTGAGAAATATTTCACATACCATAAAACTCAGGGTTTTATTATTTTTTAATTTTTTAATTGAATTATAATTAACACACAGCATTATATTAGTTACAAAAATTCTTGTTTTTAAAATGTAAAACTCTAGTCTGCTCACAAAATTGTGCAACCAGCACCACTATTTGATTTCAATACGTTTGATAACTCCAAAAAGAAACTCTAAACTGACTGGCAGTCACTCTTATTCCCCCATCTTTCTAGCAATGTATGAGGGTTCCATTTTCTCCACATCCTTGACATCTTGTCTTTTATTTTATTTTTTTTAGCTATCCTAATGGATGTGAAATGGTACTCATTTTGGCTTTGATTTGCATTTCTTTAATAACTAATGATGATGAGCATATTTTAATGGCTTTATTGGCCATTTGTATATATCCTTTGGAAAAATGTTTATTTAAACCCATTGCTCATTTTTTAACTAGATTATTTGTCTGGTTATTGTTGAACTGCATATATTCTGTTTAGCTTTATATATTCTGAATATATAGGCCTTTATCAGATCTATGATTTGCAAATATTTTCTCCCATTCTGTGGGCTGTCCTATCAAGTACAAAATTTGGATTTTGATAAAATCCAATTTATCTATTTTCCCTTTTGTTTATTATATTTTTAGTGTCGTATCTAAGAAACCACTGCCCATTCAAAGGTTTATGCCTGTTTTCTTCTAAGACTCGTATACTTACAACTATTACATTTAACTCTTTCATCCATTTTGAGTTAATTTCTGTTAGAGTTTTTTATACAATCTGATTGGATTGGATCATTCTGTTATAAAGGCATTATTGACACAAATGGCAAAATGGAGTCTTGAGGTGAAGAGTACATGACAAGTTCTTTGTTCTAGTCTTGCAACAATTATTTCAAAACAAAAAGTTAAAATTCAAAAATGTGTTCTTCCTAATTGTTATGCAAAACAGGTACTAGTAATTTGATAGAACTGTTTCTCCAAGAAAGCAAAGTAAAGGCACAGAAGTGACTTCAGAATGGGAAATAGCAAGAGAATATGGGAAGGATATGCCACACAGGCTGAGTTCTTAAGTAAATTCCCAAATAAACCATAAGGCTCTCCCCACCTCCCCTCTCCCAACCAATACATGCTGAAAATAGTTCAGAATTCCTTAGGAGAAAAAAAAAAAAAAAAACCCCTCAATTCACAGTGACATTTTAAGCTGCTGCTTCTGCTTCTGCCTCTTCTTCTTCCCCTACCTATCCCCTTTCCCTCTGCCTTCCTCCTCCTCCTCCTCCTCCTCCTCCTCTTCTTGTTCTTCTTCTTGTTCTTCTTGTTCTTGTTCTTGTTCTTGTTGTTGTTCTTCTTCCTTTTCTCAGTGTAACTCAGGGCTGCCTAAAAGGTCTAGCTTATTAGCAGGAAAGGACTGCCATTGTGTGGAAAGACATTTCTGAAGAGCTCAAGGGACTTTGTGTCAAAGTTTTCCTGATTCCCAGATCCTGCAACGTTTCCCCTCCAGAGGTGACCACTTAACCCATGCATGCACATCAACGGCTCCTAAACTCTGGCCAGTCTTCCTCAGAAGTAGAAGAGGTTTCAGCAATTATAGCCTCAGCCAGCCCAGCGCTCTGACACCCTCCAGAGAATAACCTCTATATTAGTTCTCCTCTAATCTTGTATCTAAAATCTTGAGATTCAGTTCTTCTTGGGCTTCAATTCAGATGACTGCTTTATTCCCTGAACTAGAGAATCTCCTTTATGGCCCTGGAACTCTGTGTGAACTTGCTCCTTCTAAAACATCCTGTTTTTCTGCATTCTCCCTTCTGCATTCACACTCTTATAACCAGCCAAGCTGAGGCTCTGATCCAGATAAGCTCTCCCTCAAGTAGTACTTTCCTCACTGAACCCCTATGGACCCACCTGCTGGAGTCGCTGTCTGAGGGTGGAATTTGGGAACTTCTCTCCTAGACTAGAGATCTTCAAATTATCCTGTGGACCCCTAGGGACTCCATGAGTGTGACTCAAGGGCCATTATGGGAAGATGGGGACAAGGAAGCCAAGCTGCCACAGTCCTTCAAGTAATGGAGAACCTCTGTTGTCTGTTTAGTGTATTATGCTTCTATACAACATTTTCCAGTTCCACTATGCTCTCTTGTGATCTTGGACAACTTCTCTATTTTCTTTGTGCCTCTCTTCCTTTATTTGTAAAGTCATTGATAGTAATAGTATTTATCTAACATAGTTTTAAAATTTAAATAAGTTAATAGCCATGTAACAATTCCAAAACTACCTAACGCATAATTAGTGCTCAGTAAATATTATTACTGATATTGCTATTGTCATTAAACAAAGTATTTTGCTGTTAAAAAAGAAAAGTTTAAAAATGTGGATAGAGGCCATTCAATAAAGGAATCACCTCTGCAGAGTCCCTGAGAAGTATTCATTTGACCTCCAATGAGACACTTAAAAGGATAAGATTCTCATTACCTCTAGTCATTATCAAACATTACTGATCATCATAAAGTTCCTTTTGTGATCACATGCCAGTATGTATTATTTCCAATATGGCCACAAAGATACACCATTTGCTTATTTTAAGATACTTCTTAAGTGCTTTCTGAGTCTTTTCTTCAGACCACAGTCACTGTCATTGTCTTCACTATCATGATCATTATCATCAAATACCAAAATTTGTTAAGAGCTTACTATGTTCCAGACCCTGGACAAGAACTTTACAAATACAATCTCATTTGAAACTTACAACAAGCTTATGATGATTGTGCCATTAACTTTATTTTGTAAGCTTGTTAAAGTATTTGACACTTGTTAAAATGGTAAGGAAGGTGTCACTCAAGGTATAATCTTGAAAGCTCCTATTGCAATAGGAGAGAGAGATTGGGCTCAAGTCTGCATAAAACAAGTGGGGATTTTTAGCCAAGGAGCAAGTTGAGGGGGTCAGGAGATGGAAAATTATTAATGAGAGTTACCAAGAATAGGAAGATTCTTGCTAAAGGCTGGCCAAGGACTTATATATTAAAAGTGGGGAATGAAGAACTTGATCAGATATCAAGAGTGATCAGATATCAATGGTAGGGAGATGACTTATCAGGATTCTATGCCAAGACTGAAAGGGGCAGGCCAAAGACAAGAGATGGATGGGAGGTGGGGAGCAAGGTTAAGGCCGAATCAAGAAAAGGACTCAGAGCAGCCTAACTACAGTTCGGTCAAGAACAAAGTCCTTGTCAAGCTATAATGAAGACAGTGGCAAATTTTCTCATTATTCATGGTATGCCCAAGTTGTAATATAGTTTCTAAGAGTAAATGCTCATTAATATTTACTGAATGATTAAATGAACATTAAGAAACCAAGGCTACTAAGAGTTCAATAACTTACACCAAGTCATGTAGGGAATGGTGAAGCTGGCAATGAATTCAGCTCTGCAAGACGCTTAGAGTTTCCACTCTCAGTAATATAATGATGCCCGCCCCCCAGACCAGCACAGGTTCCAGCTGTCTTTATCCTTTTGAAGGGAAACAGTTGTGAGTTTCAGTGTCTCAGTCTTTGGCACTACTTCCACTAGTGGTATATACAGTGTCTTCCAACTACTTCCACTAGTGGTATATACAGTGTCTTCCAACTACTTCCACTAGTGGTATATACAGTGTCTTCCAAACTGCAAGAGCTGCTTTCAAAAGGTCTTCTCATAGAGTCATTGTATTGAAAATTGGCACATTCCAAAATAGGTGTCCTTGTAGTCTTTATCAGAGATTTCAAATGAAACATGGTTTGATAGAGCACAATTAAACCTATTTAAACCATGGCCAAATGATTGGTGACCTTGTCTGTTAAAAATGATTGTATTAGTGTAAGATGTCACTGGCCTCATATGTAACCATGGCCCAGGGCAAAGTCAACATCTCATTCTTGAATCATCAGGCTGTGTTTTCAGGACTAGAGAATCATGGCCAAAGCTTTAGGGACAGTCCAGCCACTGCAGTCAACAAATCCACTACTGGCTCAGATGGTCACATAGCTCTTTATTATTGCCCTTGAGTAGTTCCTTCTTCCAAGTGCCCTTGATAAAGAAGCTTCCACCAGAGATCTGGCAGGTAAATGAGGTGTGACTGCTCACCAGCTCCACCCACTGTTCCATCTCCTCAAATTTAGATTCTTGGGAAAATTATCCCCCCTGCTAAAGAGCATCAATCATTGCTTGTTTCTGCTGAATCAAGACTTGGGTGTTGAGGCACCTGGGTGGCTCAGCCTGTTAAGCATCCGACTCTTGATTTCGGCGCAGGTCATGATCTTGGGGTCATGGGATTAAGCCCCACGACGGGCTCCATGCTGGGTGTGGAGCCTGCTTGAGATTCTCTCTCTCCTTGTCCCTCTGCCCTTCTCCCCCCCTAAAAAAGACTTGGGTGTTGATACTTTTTCTCTATACCCAGTCTGGAGTCTCATCTGGCAACATTTCCTACTTGGTGTCAGAGGAAAGAGGGGAAACTGGGAAAGTGTCCGAACTTAGAAAGCTGCCATGCTGATGAGTGTTCCCGGAAGTAGTACAAAGACGAATATGTAATAAACCTGGTTGAAATTACTTAACTTCTCTGTCACTTCATTTTCTCATCTGTAACACAAAGAAAATGGTAATAACTATCCAATAGATTTGTTATGAAGATCCAATGGTATAACAGATGTGAAAGCACTCAAACTCTCAAGTATGTAAAGAAATAAGGAAATAACAACAGCTTTATTGGGTTCTATTATCTATTAAAATATCATGGGCAACTATTTGATTTCACAATAAAAGAATTCCCACACTAGCGAATGTTTCTGACCTCTTCCCATGATTCTGTTTCTGGAAATAGCTATTTCATAATTGAGGCAGGAACTCTTGACAATATATAAGGCAGGACCCAAGTGGGCAGAGCAGACACCAGAAAGTCACTTGTTTTGCCACCATCTGACCACGCTTGGCCACTTCAGCAGCATGAAAGCAACAGCTTGTGCCCTGCTCTTGGCTCTGGCACTTATGACCATCTTCAGTAAGTATCTCCCTCATAACACCACCCCTATCCTGATACCAACAGCTCATGTCATCTTTTGCTTACAGCATTCTGGGATATACACAGCATGTAGATAATAAGGGAAGCTTTTTGAAATGCATTTTTCTTGTCTCTACCAATAAATCGCTAAATGATACCATCTTTGGGGCTGAGTTGACCTAAATGGTCAGCTAAGGCCAAATTCTTATCCACATAAACATTTTGTATAACTTCTTTGGTAAGTGTACATCCAGACTCTGCTTTGACTTGATATCTCCATTTATGGGGACCTCATTTCTTTATAAAACTGTCCCATCAACTGAGGGTAGCAGAAGGGGAGGTGGGTAGGGGGATGGGATAACTGGGTGATGGGCATTAAGGAGGGCACGTGATACGACGAGCACTGGGTGTTATATGCAACTGATGAATCACTGAACACTACATCTTAAACGAATGATGTACTATATGTTGACTAATTGAATTTAAATTTTTTTTAAAAATGTCCCATCCATTGTTTGGCAGCATGAGCTATTATTATTTTTGCATTGAGTTGAAATCTGCTTCCTAAGAATTTTCAACTGCTGGTCCAGCTTCTGCCATCTATTCCTACTACACAATAGCAGACATTCACTAGATATAAAACCACTTCTTGTTTTCAATATTTCCTAAACTCTGACTATGAGGTAGGAAAGAACAAAACTCATTATTATAGTAGCTTCTCCATGCTTTTGGCTATGCTCTCATCCCATCCAAAAAAGAAAAAAAAAATTTATGTTGAGCTTCAACCTTTGCTATTATATTGATACACAGTTCTGAAGAGAGTCTTATATTTTTGATAGGCTGAGAGCTGAAACATAAATGAAAGACCTTTTTTTTTTTTTTTAACAAGCTTAGGTTCTTCCAGAGTTTAATTTGGTTTCTCTTGTCTTTGTTTTTCTCACAGATGTAGAATGTGCTCCACACCCTCAACAGGTCAGTACATCCATCTTGATATAAAAGTCCCACTTCTATGTAATTTTAAAGCCGGTATCAACAAGGACATATTTGCTACTGTACATTAATTAAATTGCTACATGTTTGACGATTTTTTTAAATATCAAAACTGATTTTATTTAAAAAAACTATTAAGAGACCTTTCTGAAATGGACGTAGTAGAACAAAGTGGTTAGATACCTAGCATCCGAGTTATAAAGTCCTGGGTTTGAATTCCAGCTCCTTGATCGTATGGCCATGGGCAACAATACTTGCCTCATAAGCTTATTGCGAGGGTTAAAACCTCAGTGTTTGAGGAGAGTAGAGCACAGTACCTGGCACCTAGCAAAGCTCAAGAAGGACAAGTCATGATTCTTATCATTGTTAAATGGGTCACATACATCTTTGTTCTTTATCTTAGGGAATGAAGATTTTAATTTAACCTTCCCTTTATGACTCATATTAAGCAGTAACTATTGTTGAGAAAATCTAGGTGTGGTAGTAAAAACTTTAAACCAGGAGCCCAAGCTCAATGGCTTTTTAGCTGTATGCCTGCAGGGCCGAGGCAGCTCCTTTCACTTCTTTTGAGTCTTTCGTTTTACGTATTAAAGAGAATAAGAGGATGAAGAGTGTACATTTTGGAGTCAGACAGTCCTGAGTCCAAGCCATCCTTCATGATTTAGTAGCTGCTTGAGAATGAAAAAGGTTAATGAATATGAAGCCTTGGTAGTTTCTGGTCAAACTGCGCATATGACGTAAGTCCCAACACTGGGGTTTGAGCAGGCAAGAAGTGAAATCATGCTGACATATACTCATCAAGCGGCACCATCATTCCCATTCTCCACTAGACTCCACTAGCTTCTGAGCTCCTTCTGCCATTTTATCATGCTTGCTAATCTTTGTGTTGCCAGCCGTCAGCTCAGCCCTAAAACTTAGAAGGTACATGGCATATGGCAACCAAAGGAATGAATGGGTTAATTAATGGAACATAGCTGAAGGGGAAGATGAATTTAACCTGAAGTTTGGGTATATTTCAGGCTACCCAAGTGGAGATATTCAACAATTAGTAAGACATCACATGTAGAACTCTGAGTCAGAAAAACTGGGAATGTAAAGTCTTCTGTATAGAGCTCGAGTTTGTGTAGTCCTGAACGTAAAGCCAAGGGATAAAACTGTAGTATTTTTTCAGTATTTTCCATGTCATTAAGTGCTAAGCATTTTACACGTATCTTCTTGATTATATATATTTTTACTTTAACCTTACAATGTAGTTATTGTCGCCCTTACTTTGCAGGTAAGGAAACCAAAGCTTAGAGAAGTAAAATGATGGTCCCAGGGTCATGTAGTCAGGATTTGAAATCTGATGTATTTGACTTTTACTGTCCACACTCTTCAATTTGCCCATAAGTGAAAACCCCAGAAAACTCTGTCTTGGTGACTGCATACCTGCTCCTGCAGGGGGCTTCACATTGGCTTTGCTCCTGGCATTTACAACAGTGGTTGGTTCTCAACTACAATAGTAAAATACATGTGTCTGTCTATGCGCTGATGAAGTGTATAACACGTGCTTTGTGACCAATAATTAATGGTAAAAGTTGCTAATGATGTGCTAGTTCTTAAAATTAGAGGAAGTATCCCTATAATACATCTCATACTTGCATTCAGATACAACTTTTTAAGGGAAAGAGAGAAATAGCAGGATGTGTAGAAAACTAACATCGGGGGAATGATTACATCTGTGAATCTGCCATGTGTGTTTTTAAATTTAAATTCTTAATTTTTAGGTAAATTATTTGGTTACAAGCTACCATAAAGAAGTTTATCACTCATGATTTTATATCTGATGCAAGAAATCTTTATACTTGATCTATTGCGAAGGGGTTGGATGAGAACAATTAGAATAAGAAACAAATGATTTGAGAGCCCTCTAAACTTGCTTGGGAAATCCTAAGTCCTGGGAATAAAAATTTGGTTGAAGGCTTTTAATATGTATTTCCAGGTTGATTGCAGTAAATATAAAAAGTCACCACCAGGAAAAGAGGGATTCTGTCATGCAGTATATGCACCAATTTGTGGATCCGATGGCAAAACTTACCCCAATGATTGCTTCTTCTGTTTTGAAGTTCAGTAAGTATTGAAATATTTTTCTTTTCTATATTTAAGGTGTAATTAGGTGTTATGACAAATATACCTCAATTAGAAGAAGTGGTTTAGGGCACAATGAATATGTAAATATGATGAATACATAGAATTTGGGGTCCCTAGTGTCTTTGGATCTGTGGGTGTTCTGGCAGTAAGAGTAAATCAAAGAACCCTAGAATCTGTAAGTTGGAAGGAAATTTGAGGGTCATCTAGTTCAGCGTCCACCTACTAATCTATTGTTTGAATTCCCTCTACAAAAAACTCAAGTCATCCCACAGTGTGTGCTTCATTATTTCAAGGGACAAGGAACATCTCTCCTCCTAGGCATGCCAGGCCAGTCGTCTGTCAGAATGAACCATATCTATTGTTCAGTTTTAATAATTAAGTTTAGATGTGTTAGAGCCCCCTAATTATTGGCACAAAAGGGGATAATATCTAAAAATCCTAAAGAAATTTCTCTGTTTCAGAGTATGATTTATGTATTAAAGCTCTAATAAAAATTAAATTTGAAAATCAAATAGCCAAAAATAGCTTAAAGTTACAAAGTAATCATCTGAAAGATATATTAGTACCAGCTCGAAAAATATAAGATTGTGCATGATATACCAGAATGTATAGAAACATATAGATCCTTTTAAGTATTTTCAATACTTACATGAATGAAAACAAACACCTAATATAGATGGCATATCATTCTGGTTTGTCTTTTTATCAGAAAAAAATTACTTTTTTTTAGAAGATTTTATTTATTTGAGAGAGAGAGAGCGGGAGCAGGGGGTGGGGGCACAGAGGGAAAGGGACAAGCAGACTCCCCACTGAGCATGGAGCCAGACACGGGGCTTGATCCTAGGACCCTGAGATCATGACCTGACCAGAAGGCAGATGCTTAACAGACTGAGTGACCCAGGCGCCCCCAGTCACTCCTTCCTTTTAAAAACATCAATGAGTGGATGGACTTGGGGATTCATTAGTGAATGCTAATTAGTTCTGGATGCTAATAAAATGCCTATGGCCTCAGCAATTTTCATTTGTTGCTATTTTCTCTCCACAGAAAAACTGACAACAAACTTAAATTTGTACATTTTGGAAAGTGTTGAATCTATCTTGTGATTCCAGTTCACACGAAACACACTTCTTCTCCCATATAACCTATGCCGCATTGCCTAATCTTGTCACCATTATGTCTGGATTTCCTTGTAGAATAAAGTAGACCTACATGAAATAAACATGTCTGACTCTTTTTATTTAGGAGTTGAACCCTCCAGATGTTTCACTTTTGGGTGACGTCTAATGGACCACCTTAGGGCCACATCCTGGGAGAAAAGGGTCAACTAAGACCAGTAGCTGGACCCAGAATATCAAAGGACCTGAATCTGATGCCTTTTTCTTTTATTTTTGAATTTTTTAAAAAGATTTTATTTATTTATTTGACAGAGGGATAGGAAGAGCAGGAACACAAGCAGGGGGAATGGAAGAGGGAGAAACAGGCTTCTTGCCAAGCAGGGAGCCCAATGCGGGGCTCGATCCCAGGATCTGGGATCATGACCTGAGCCGAAGGCAGACGCTTAACAACTGAACCACCCAGGTGCCCCTCTGATGCCTTCTTCTTGCCCAGGCTAGGAAAACACCCCCTGTGCATAACTTAGTTCTTGTGTATTCCTGAAACATGAACAGAAAAAAACGGGAGCCTCCAAGTACAAGAATCAGGAAATACTGTTTTGCTAGATGTTTCATACATTTAAGACACGAAAGCTGCCCTAGACGGCTCTTTATTTTCTACCAGAATACGTGTTTGTAAAATGTGGCTGGTCAACGTGCCCAGTAAAGCTGTGTAAATTCCCATGAATTAGTTGACATCTTTCATGAGTTTTTTTCCCCCCTAAAGTTTTTTTTTAAATCTAAATTCAATTAGCCAACATATAGTACATCATTAGTTTTTGATGTAGTGTTCATTGATTCATTAGTCGCGTATAACACCCAGTGCTCATCTCATCATGTGCCCTCCTTAATGCCCATCACCCGGTTACCCCATCTCCCCACCCACCTCCCTTTCTGCAACCCTCAGTTTGTTCCCCAGAGTCAAGAGTCTCTCATGATTTATCTCCCCCTCTGATTTCTTCTCATTCAGTTTTCCCTCCCTTCCTCTATGATCTTCTGCGTTATTTCTTATATTCTACATATGAGTGAAACCATATGATAATTGTCTTTCTCTGATTGACTTATCCCCCTAAAGTTTGATCTCAGATCTAGGACCTGAAACTTATCTGATCTCACTATTCATTACATTATATGTTTCAAAAAACATATTATTATATGTTCCAAGATCATATTGTCTGTTCCAAAGAACAGAGAGGATACCTTGCACATCTTTTTAATCCATTTGTGCACCTCTGCAATTAACATATATCTTTTAATGCCTACTTTGTGTCAATATCTGTGATAGGCTTTGGAGCATACAATGGTAAATAGAATAGACTTGATCTTGCCCTCTTGGAGCTTATATTCTACGGAAGAATTTGCCATGCTTAGTATAGCATCTTGCACAGAACTGATATTATGCAAATGTTTATTAACATTGAATCAAAATTAAGCAACATTTCAATTGGATTATAGCAGCACATTATGCATGCATTTAATATATGAAAATCTAACTATATATTCTCTGCAAAGAGAGAGAAAGAGAAAATAGAGTCAAGTCCTTTTGAGCTGTGTTTTTGTCCACAAATCCATTAGAGATTCAGACACCAAGACTGACCACAAAATGACCTATGCTAATTTCCAAAGAATTCAAGTAGAGTGGTGTTCTCTGGGGTGGTTTATTTTCTTTTGTTTTCTCTTTCACTTTTTGTTGTTGCTGTTGTTTCCTGAATGATGCGAGACCATCACTAGGACTACTTAAAAGCACTCTTCAAAGAAACTTTTTATTTTTTTTTCTAAGATTTTATTTATTTATTTGACAGAGAGAGACACAGCAAAAGAGGGAACACAAGCAGGGGGAGTGGGAGAGGGAGAAGAAGACTTCCTGCGGAGCAGGGAGCCCCATGCAGGGCTTGATCCCAGGACCCTGGGATCATGACCTGAGCCGAAGGCAGACGCTTAACGACTGAGCCACCCAGGCGCCCCAAAGAAACTTTTTAAATAAATGGAAAATACTGACTTAGACTTCATTTGTCTTTTCACCAAATATTAAATATCCACTCTTTGCTAGATGCTAGAAATATATCAATGCGCACACAAATATAACAATTTATCCTTCCTTCATGAAGCTTTAAGGTTACATAGGAAGAATGATATTAACAAAATATCAATCAAATATATATATAAATTAGACTAACTAGGGCAATCAGGAAAGACCTCCCGAGGCCCTCCTGAGTTGACTTATAAGCAAAAACCAAATGATGGGTAGAAGTCAGGCAAAGGAAAATGGAGGAAGCAGTGGAGATGGGTGGAAGGAGGAGGCAGTAGCCATGGGATTGAGAGGCGAGAAGCATCATTCCAAGCAAAGAGAACAGCAGGAGACTGCAACATAACAAACCAGCACAGACAGTTATTGGCCAGTTCGTGTTTTTCAGCCACTCTTCCTCCCAAGCCTCCCTACTATCCATTGCCCACAATCCATTTCCAACTGTCTCCAGAGTGATAATTCTCAAACATAGATCTTATCTTGTCACCTCCCTGCTAAAATCACTTTAGTGAGTCTCACTGCCTGTAAGTCCATCAGTGCTGGCCACCTCTCTCTCCAGCCTCATCTCTCTCCATTCTACATTATAAATGGACTGGTCACCACTCTCAGAACCCTCCAGGCACTTTGCAGTTGTGCACATGCTGGTCCCTCTTCCTCCAATTTTCTTTCCCACTTCTCCATCTCACCAATTTCCGCTCATTAAAAAGATTCATCCCTAATGCTCTCTTCTCTAAAAAGCTCCTATGTATTCTCTAATGAGCGTCTCCTATGTATTCATTCATTCATGTAATCCTCCCAGATTATCAAGCATCATAGTATATTCTCATTAATTTGTTAGCATCTGTTTCTTTTGCTATACTGTGAGATCATAGCTGGCATGCTGCAGGTATTTGATGAATGCGTAATAAACTAACTGAATTAAATTAAGATGAATTGAATTTGACTTCTATCAACAAGTAAGCAAGGAACATGGTGTCTTATCCCAGATAACCCTGAAGTCAGATGTCACCTCCTGATCCAACTGTGGCACAAGACTATATGACATCTGTTTGCATTCTACACCAACCCAAACTCTGGAATGCATCTTCAAGTTCCCATAAAAAGAATCCACAGATATACAAATAAGAGAGAGCAATGGCTGCTTTTCCAGAGATTGTGGGGGAATGACTTAAATGGTAGTCACCTTGCTCACCTACAGCCTAAAACTCCCCATTGCATTCCTATCCTCTACAGTCATCTCTTGCAACACCACCTTGCAAATCCTTGTCATTTGTAACATGAAAAGGAAATTGACATAAAATTTTAAAGATGCACAAATAAAAGAAAAGAAAAACAATTAAATCCATTTGCTAAAATCTGTTGCTAGAACTGAAGCCTACTCACATTCTAAGGAACCTCATTCTGTTTCATTTTTAATTAGTTCTTCCTCATCGTTCAGCAAAGCAGGCACTACTCCAGCCAATAAACCAGTCCTTCTGGAACAGGTAACTCCTGCCTCTCTGGGAGAACAAAGGGAAGCTGAAGCACTGACTTCGGAATTTTAATTGACAGTGATAGTACAGATCAAGGAAGTGGAAGCCAGAGCTACAAAAACATTCCTTAGCAAAACCTATCTGCAGGGACACATCCTGAAAACTTTTCCGAATTTCTTAAGAAAAGGAACTCTGAACTGAAGTCAATTGAAGTTAAGCCTTTTATGAGTGCCTGCTGAAAAGCTGCTGGAAAAGAACTACTGAGGTTGTGAAAGATGCCTCTGGGGAGCTCAGGAAACTACCCAATCGTTCCACTTGCCAGACTCCTGGGCGCTGATTTCCTGGGATGTGAGTCATTTAATGCTCAAAAACAGGCTCTGTGGCTAAAACAACGAAGGCCAGGAGCAGCCCAGCCCTGTATGACTGACTCATCAAAGAGTAAGCCTGGCTTCTGGGTTTCATTCTTCTTCTGCCCCATTGTTCCTGAATTTCATTCCATAAGCCCAAGACCCCTGTTCTGACCAAGGCAGCTTCCCCAGCCTGAGGCCCTATCTGTAACCTGTCCAGCAGCCCAGCCCTCTGGTCTTGCACTTCTAGCTTGTGCTCTTTGCTGCTCTTCTCTTCTCCACTCTACCTGGAGCCTAGTGGCAGGCACCCCAAAATATTGGCAGACATCTGTTGTGCCAGTCGCATCCCTGGTCGTCCTGTCTCTGTTTGGGCTGCCTATCAGGGCTCCAGTTCTTTCTTGTTTATCTATGGGGCCCATGGATTGCCTGAACCACCATCTGTTTGCTGCCACACCCTTTAGATATTGCCGCGTCCTCCATGTCAGGTGAAATTATTTGTGAAGCCTCTGTAATATAATAGTTAAGATGGTGATCGTGTGGCAATATATACGATTATCGAATCTTTATGTTTAATATCTAAAACTAATATAATGTTATATGTGAATTATATCTCAATTTTTTAAAATTTCAAAAAGAGAAAGAAAAAAACCTTAAGGAAATTAAAAAAAAAAAAAGGATATGGGGCTTTGGGAATAGAGAGCCCTGGGATTAAATCTAGATTTGCAACTTCTGAGTAACGTTGAGTTACTGGTTGAACCTGAGTTTCAGTTCCTGCATTTTAAAGTGGGGACAACAACAGTTCCTTATGGACTGGTGTGAATCAACCTGTAATACAATACATAATACTGTGCTTGGCACATAATTAGCAAACAGTGAATGAATGATTTCGAAAACAGTAACAACAAAAATCTGTGGTCATCCTAACTTTGTCCCCTAAGCGCAACGGGGAGGCTCTGGCTTTTCATTGTCTTCTCCCCAGTTCCACCCTAGCACAAGGCCACCCCTGCCTGACCCCTGCCTGACCGGCTCCTGAGAGAACACTATGGACCTCCTGTTAGAGCAGACCATCACTGACACAGCCACAGAAGGCAGCAGAGTGGTTTGACTGCAATGAAAATATACTCCCACTGGGGACTTTGGGAAGTTTTTTAAGTTATTCTCGTTTTTGGTTAAAAAAAAAAAAAAAAGAAAGAAGGAAAGAAAAAGAAAAAAATATGTGTCTTCTGGTTTGGAGTCCCCTGAGAACAGAGGATTGGATCCTATTTATCTTTTTGTCTAAAATGGATATTGATTTGTTTCTCCACTGCCTGACATACAGTAGGCAGCCTGACATATATACGTAATTTTTAAACTGTCAGGGGAAAAAAAATGAGAACAAACTTAGGTTGAATGTATTCAAAGTCATGTATTCAACATCCTAATGGCATTAAGAGTCCCACACTAAATTCTACATTGCCTGCGAATAACAAGAGAAAACAGTGTTATTTAGCAAAGGGCAGAGAACAGAATAACAAAGTTAATTCCTCACAGCTGGAGATATGTTTCTAGCCTGGGGCTGCATGAGGGTCTTTGCCGGAGGAGAGGAAGATAGGGGAGCATTTGTGTTGCTATTGGCATTTAAATTGTACATGTGTATAATACAGACTCTCTTGTATATGTGACATATGACAAAATAGAGGATAGATAAGTAGATGGATAAGGAGAGAAGGAGTCGATGTTCTCTGGTATAAATTGGCTGTGAAGTTGAGATTTGCTAAGTGAAAAGCATCAATATGTTTGCCTTTACGGCATTCTCTTCTCCAAGATCTAGAGGCCTCTTTGACATTGTTTTTCTCAAGGACAGACACTTATTCTTCTCCTGAAATAGTGCTACACAGAGAGGGAAACTAGCCCATATAGGGGCCCAGATCATAGAGGGAGGGATCCAGGGTGGGGTAGGGCATTATGTCACTCAACTGGCCGGAAAAGTTCCACTTTCTCATTGAAACCTCCCATGAAGAACAAAGCACAGAATCAAGCGCATCTTGTGACAGAAACCACTGTAAAAAAAAAGGGACGTCAAATATTGAACCAGCGATTCAGAGATTTCTGGATATCACAGATCAATTAAATTTCGTTTTAACATAATTATTTATTGCAAAATAAAGTAAAAAACACACACAATAGAAATCCAAAACAAGGGGCGCCTGGGTGGCTCAGTCGTTAAGCGTCTGCCTTCAGTTCAGGTCATGATCTCAGGGTCCTGGGATGGAGCCCCTCATCGGGCTCCCTGCTCAGCAGGAAGCCTGCTTCTCCCTCTCCCACTCCCCCTGCTTGTGCTCTCTCTCTCACTGTGTCTCTCTCTGTCAAATAAATAAATAAAATCTTTTAAAAAAAATCCAAAACAAAAAAATCACCCACGATTTTCAGGAAACTTCTCATCATTTTATCCATACACCATGAATACAGTTTCCACGTTGGCAGTAATATCATAAATGCAATTTTGTGTTCCATTTTTCTTAATGTTATGCCACAATAATATTTAATTTCTTCTTTTGTCTTTTTTTTCTTTCCTCCCTAATCTCTTGAAATAACCAGCATACACAGCAGCCTTAAAAAAAAGTAACCATTGGGAGACTAATATAGGGTTGCCATTTTTTATATAAAAACTTTAATAAAAATTAAAATCTACTTTCTTTTTTAATTTATTTATTTGAGAGATAGAGAGCGTGTGCATGGCAGGGGGAGGGGCAGAGGGAGAGAAAGATAGAATCTCAAGCAGACTCCCTGCTGAGGAGGGAGCCCAATGTAGGGCATGATACCATATCCCTGAGATCAAGACCTGAGCGGAAATCAAGAGTCAGATGCCCAACTGACTAAGCCACCCAGGCACCCCTAATCTACTTTCATAATTACTTTATAACATGAAATGATAGTTGTAATCATATACTATTTTTATTACTAAATGGTTCTTATTTTTTCCCAAAAGTCTCATCTGAACCAAGTAGTAGCATTTAAGAACCACTCACGAAGACCAGTGTTCTTTAAATGTTATTCTAAGGAAGGCTAGGAAGTTCTTGGTGTTGCCTGAGCAGCTTGAAAGCAGGCACAACAAGTCAGAACCCCCTACTCCTTCTTCAATTCAGAGACACTTCTTTTATTTATTTCTTATGTTGGGCAACAGTAAGATTTCCTGGCTCCTCCACTGGATACCTGTTTGAACTTGGGCAAGTTTTGAATTTCTCTGGCTCATCTCCCCTTCCTCATTAGTTATGTTAGGATTCTATTTACCCACTTAGTAGAATTTTTGCAGGGATTATGAGTTCATGGATAATATGTGCTTAGAATATTCATGGTATGGCACATAATAATAACACAGAATAAACTCAAGATTTATTAATACAGTTAAAAAATATAAAACACTGGTGGCTACAATCCTTATGCTTAATGCAGAAATTGCCTTTATAGGCATCCTAACAGGTATTCATGCAGCTTCTTCTTGGATCTGTTGAGTGAGAAGGCCATTATTAATGGGGAACACTATTAAAACTTTTTATCAAGCTTAGATTTACCCCATATTATTTACCCCCTCATCTGTCCTAAATATAGCCCTTGAAGACACAGAGAAAAAGTGTAATTGAGAACTCTTTCAGTATTTTTAAGATAGTTCTTTATACTTCCTGCGTTTACTAATATTAGTTGAAGAAAACCTTGGACCTTGTCCTATACTAAATGCTTTACATCATGATCTTATTTAATGCATAAAACAACCCTAGTAATAAATTTATGTGAATATAAATAGGGTATTTATAGTATTTACCATGGTAAATCTAGCACTTAATTTATTTCTAGGGCATGATCAGAGCTCAGAAAAAGAAAAAAAGAGAGAGAATTAAGTTAATGAATGAATCTGCTTTTTTCCCCACTTAAGAAAAAGTTCAGTGAAGACAGATATGCAGTCCAACACTAGTAGGAAATGGCAGAGTTATGATTGACAAGAGCTCTGTTTGACCCTAGAGCTCAAGTTCTTAAACATTGCTGCACCTGTTTGACCCTAGAGCTCAAGTTCTTAAACATTGCTGCTCTATGCTCCCTAGGCAGTATCATAATCCCTATCCCCAGAGCAGCCCACTGGGACAGATTCTGGCTGTTTTTATTTATTCACAGAGAGATAAATGTGAGTTCTCTGCTGCACAGCCTTTCCAGGCCAAGGGCACTATGCCATTGGTGTTGTAGAGAATGCCTGCTAGCTCGTGAACTCCAAAGGCAAGAGGAGCTGCCAGTGACCCTTTCACAGAGCCATAGCATGGCTCCTTGAAATCGTTGTTTTGCATAGTTGAGTCCTTGTAGCATTTAGCAAATGGCATAAAGAACGTTTTATTTTGTTAAGTTACTTCCTAATATTTGGCACCGTAAGAAGTACAAAAGCTGCCCTTCCCTTGGACAGTGGTTGTGCAGTTGATGGTATCACTAGCTAAGTATGCCCCCAATACTGAATGCAGTGGAGGTCTCTAGCTCTTGGTCTATCAAACTCTACTTGGTTTCTAAAGATTAGTCCTATTTGGAGACAAAGCTATCATAGACAAAGCATAGGAACAGCCCAGCTTCTGCACCATTGGATTCTTAAGATATCCACATGGACCCTCATTCTCGGTTTGAGGATACCCGTGACCTTCCCCTTAGGAAACGTGAATAAGTAGCTTCCAGTTGAGAACGGGTATATTCCCAATAGATATTCAGCTAACTCTCCCTTGAGCTTTACTTATACAATAAAATCTGGGGCTCCCAAGAAAGCCATACATCACTGTAGAGCATGGATTATTGCATAAGTCTTGCCAACCAAGATCAGTGAATAGATTCCTCTGCTCTGTGTCCAGTCTGGAAACAGATCTGGCAGACTTTCAGTTGATGAGAACTCTGGGTAAAGGGCTAAGACAGCTGGTGCTGATAGCCATACTGATCACCACATCAGACTCACATGAAAATGACTCTATTGCAAAAAAAAAAAAAAAAAAGAGTACTGAACAAAGGAAACTGTCTTTAAAATTTATTTTAAACATTTACTAGTTCTGAGATCTTGGACAAGTTATTAACTTCACTAAGACCCTGTTTCCTCCTCTATAAAATAAAGAAGATGGTAATACCCATCTCAGACATATATGTGAATCAAATAACATAGTATATATGAAAGCACTATGAACTGTTTATGCGCCATCCAAATGTAAATTAGCATTAATTTAGGTTATATTATGTAATCCTTCTGCACAGAAACTTTTCCCATGGTTCATTGAATCTTTTAAACCTGTTCTAGGGCACAGCTCTGAGAAGCAGCCATGTCTTAATAGAGATGACACATCTGGCTAGGATACAAGGCAAGCCTCAATGAGCTAGGATGATAATATCAGGTCACTTCTCTTGACTACACCTTACTGCCCTTGGCTGCTTTTAGCAGCATATGAGCAATAGCTCCTTATGATCCTAGAAACTGTGCCCAGGAAATTCTGAGATTTTTTCATCTTATAGATAAGCAAGTCTGTCTTTGTTTTAATGCATTTTTCTCTCCATTGAGAAATCATTGAATCACATAATCTCAGAGTTGGAGTGGCCATAAAGCTCATCTAACCCAAATGTAAGAAAGCATCCTGTGAGATCTCTGAGAAGCAATCATCATCTAGCCTCTGCTTTGATGCGAAAACTCTCTTGTCAAAAAGATAGTCCATTCTTGGGCGCCTGGGTGGCTCAGTTGGTTAAGCGACTGCCTTCGGCTCAGGTCATGATCCTGGAGTCCCTGGATCGAGTCCCGCATCGGGCTCCCTGCTCGGCGGGGGGTCTGCTTCTCCCTCTGACCCTCCCTCCTCTCATGTGCTCTCTCTCATTCTCTCTCTCTCAAATAAATAAATAAAATCTTTAAAAAAAAAAAAAAAAAAAAAAAGATTTTAAAAAATAAAAAAAAAAAAAAAAAAAGATAGTCCATTCTTGACTTATTTGAGTCAATAGAATATTCTTAATTCATTGGGTAGAAATCAACATTGACTCAACTTGTCATTTATGATGACACAAGATTTAAAGAATATAAAAATATATAATTTGTCCATTCCATATTTATGGAGTACTGAATATGGCCTGGCATCATTTAGTAAACAAATTCTCATTATTATGATCCCCTTCCCAGTCTCAGGCCCTTTTTCTTGTACTCCATTCTCACTCCAGAAAAGCAATCATAGCATCACCACTCTTGCTGAGTGAGTCTAAACTGATCATTAGTTTGATTTGAAGCCTTGATGGGAACCCTGCAACAGCTGGCACAAATGAAGAACCAAAACAAAAATCAGATCTTTCCCCCCCAAAATTCATTTTGATTAAAGAAAATGGTCATTTCACAACATGTGGTAGAGAATTACTACTCTTATGTAATCTCAAAATTGGGATGAATTTTTCTATCTCAAAATTAAAAGTTCTTCCATACATCTTTTAATATGTAAAAGATGTGATTTAGAATCATCTATATAGAATCATCAGAGATAAAGCTGACATAACAATTTTGTTATGTACCTGAGTATTTACCCTATTAAGTGTCAAAACTGGTTTTATTTTAAGAATTTTAGATTCAAACCATTATTAAATGGAGTTAATGGAGCATAATGTCCAAGTGCATTGGTGTCAGAGTCAGAAAGAATTCTGTTAGTTCCCAGCTTTGTTGCTGTGTGACTAGGACACATCACTTTAATTTTCTGGATTTTCTGGACCTGTCTACTCATTTGTACAATGAGAATAATTATAACACCTACCTCATTGAATTGCTATGAGCATAAATGCTATAATTTTTGCAAAGGGCTTTAAATAACCCTTTGTACATAGTAAGAATTCTAGGACATTTAGCTAGTATTATTATAAAATGCCATGTTTCTTTACTTATTCATCAGGGGATGAAGAATGTGATCTAGCCTTATCATTTTGATTCAGGATGAAAATTATTAATATTCTTTAGAGACTTCTCATACATGATAATAAAAATTTTCAACTAATGAGCAGGCAATGTAAGCGACACTCTAAATTCTCTTTGAGGCTATGCTTCATAAGTGAAAGAGAATAATAAATTAGCATAGAAGTGAAGAAGATGTACTTTGAAGTCACAAACTTGGGTTCCAGTAATAGGCTCATCAATTACTAGCTATATGGTCTTGGAAAATGTACTTAACTTTTTTCTGTTTTGGTTTCCTTCTTTAAAGTAAATGTTAATAGAGTCTACCTCAAAAGACTGCAAGAGTTAAAAGGTAAACCACATTCAGCGTTCTCAGAGGGTTTCAGGCAAACAGGCAGGAGTTCCATACAGCTCAACTACTGCCATTTTGCGTTCCTATTAAGCATGTAGGCTGATATGACACAAAAGGGGTGACAGAAGAGTGTGAGATGAATAGGTGAGCCTGTCTTGTGAAATAAATAGGATTTTCTCAGTAAACAGTGAGAGGCAGTGGAGTACGTGATGTAGGCATCAAAATATATTACCCTGACTTAGATGCAGTGAAAAGTTCACCGGACATGAAGCAAGAAGTATTTGGCTGAGAGGAGAGGATGGAGTTTGGGTGGTCTCTAAGGCTACAGAGGTGCTCCAGGGTGGTGAAGACCGATCTGTGCAGTGTTGAGCCACTTAGCCTCCATCTTGCAAGGACTAACACAGCATCACAAGCAGGCCGTATCTAAGCAGATCTGTGCTTCAAAAAAAATCACTTTCCAAGCAAGAATGCCAGAAGGAGTAAAAATAATTACAGCAAATATGTAAAGACCTTTCTATCTGCCAGCTACTATTCTAAGTGCTTTGTGTATACAAACTCACTTAATATTATTAACAACTATACGAAGTAGGTACGTCTACTCCCATTTTGTAGATGGAAGGGGCATTGGATTGAGAGTCAAAAGATGGATTAAGGACTGACTGTGCCATGGACTCTGGGCCAGTTACCTCAGCTTTAGGAGTCAGAAGTCCTCATTAATTGGCAAAAATGCAAATAGAAGTAACTGCACTTCATTGAATTGAAGGGAGGGTCCTGTCAGAACATATGTGATAGGAAACAGTGTGGTAGTAAGGGCACTGTCACTCATGTCAAAGAGTGCTGGCCTCAAATCCGCCTCAGCTTATGATCATAAACCAGTCACTTGTCATCTCAGAATGGCTACCACATTTTTAAAATGGGAATAATAGCCAGGCCCATGCATAATATTTGGGGGCTCAGGGCAAGAATCTCCTTTTGCATAGGCTTAAATATGGTACCAATAATACTTACTTTTGAAGACTAATACAATGAGATATCACATCACACCTGTCAGAATGGCTAAAATCAACAACAGAAGAAACAAAAGGTGTTGGCGAGGATGTGGAGAAAAGGAAACCCTCTTACACTGTTGGTGGGAATGTAAACTGGTGCAGCCACTCGTCTTAAACAGTATGGAGGTTCTTCAAAAAGTTAAAAATAGAACTACCCTACTACCCAGCAACTGCACTACTAGGTATTTACCCAGAGGATACAAAAATACAGATTTGAAGGGATACATGCACCCCATTGTTAATAGCAGCAGCATCTACAATAGCCAACTATGGAAACAGCCCAAGTATCCATTGCCTGATGAACGGATAAAGAAGATATGGTATATATATGTAATATATATATGTAATGGAATATTATTCAGCCATTAAAAAGAATGAAATCTTGCCATTTGCAACAACATGGATGGAGCTAGAGAGCATTATGCTAAACAAAACAAGTCAGTCAGAGAAAGACAAATACCATATGATTTCACCCATATGTGGAATTTAAGAAACAAAGCACACGAGCAAAGAGAAAAAAGAGAGAGAGAGAGAAATCAAGAAACAGACTCTTAACTATAGAGAACAAACTAATGGTCACCAGAGGGGAGGTAAGTGGGCAGATGGGTGAATGGGGATAAGAGGGGGGGGGATAGGTGATGGGGATGAAGGAGTGCACTTGTTGTGATGAGCACCAAATGATGTACGGAAGTGTTGAATCACTATATTGTATACCTGAAACTAACATTACACTACATGTTAACTGGAATTTAAAAACTTAAAAAAACTATTATAAGGATTAATAGATAGCATTTAGAAGGGAAGTACCCAGAACATGTAACAATGTTAAAATGTTAAATTATATAAATGCTATTGTAACTGCTCCTGCTGCTGCTGCTGTTGTTGTTGTTGTTATTATTATTATTATATTGTTATTTGAATGTGCTTGGAAAATCACTAGTAGTTGTAGGAACATGGTTAGTATTTTGGTAATCCTATCTCCTTTTGCCCCTAAAACATTGAAAGGCCTTGTCATCAATTATATCAAGAAGAACCTACATTTGTCAGGCTGTGTGTTTAAATAAGCTCTTCTGGGCTTAAGTATTTTAAAATCCATGCCAGCAGCCTAGGGGGTATTCCTGAGGGGTTTGAGGTCTTCTATCTCAGTTTCCACTTTCTGGTTCTAAACTTTCTTTTCCTAAATGAAGCCTTCTCTCAGCTCAGCAAATATTTCTAGCATGATTTTACCATCTTAAATCACTAAGAAACAATTTAGTAATCAAGATGAATTCTCTTGCTTGAATACGATGCAAGTATAGCAGGCCTGGCTAGCACTGCTAGATCATCTGTCTTGATTCCATCCCACTGTCCTTGGTCATTTCAGCCCCACAAGCACAGCACTTGCCTCTTGTCCTTTGTCCTTGCCTTTGCCTCTGGATCTCCCTTTCTCTGGGGTTCTTGCCCTTGCCCCAGACAACAGCAGCCCCCAGGACTGTCTTCTGTCCAGAGGATTCTGAGATATTGTCTCCTCACAGATGGGTGGATATATTTTTCTCCTGAAAGACTTTGTGACAACACATTTGGGAAATGATAGAGTCACAGAATCTCAGATCTTGGAAAAGATTAAAGGTCTTATCTTTCAACTTTCAATTCAGAGAGGAATCTTACTCCGTATCCCTGAAAGATTGTCATTTGACTCTTGCTTCTGTTTGGATAGCCCTGAAGATGAGAAAGTCAGGCCTCCATAAGGCAGCCTTTTCCATCATTTGACACGTTGAACGTTTAGAAAATTGTTTGCTCACAATCTCTTAATCACCACTTATTCAGGCATCGTGTGCCTTGTGCTGGGTTGGGGGCAATGATGAGTAAGATTATTTTTGTCCTCAGTGAACTCTTTATGTTGAGCCAAAAAGCTACATAATACAGTGGTTAAGTTGGTGAGCTCTGAAGACTGTTTTCCCAGGCTTAAACTCAGCCAATAATACTAAGAAAATTTCAGCTATAAGATGCTACATGCCCAGGTTCTAATGTAAAATATGGTGACTATGGTGGAAAACACTGTACTGTATAATTGAAATTTGTTAAGAGAGTAGAACTTAAATGTTCTCACCAAAAACAAAAACAAAAACAAGCCCAAGGATAACTATGCGATGGATGTGTTAATTAACCAGATGAGGAAAACCCTTTCACAATGTAAATGTACATCAAATCATCACAGTGTGCACTTTAAATATTTTACAATTTTAAAATAAAATCTTAAAAAAAGTCCTGGTAAATATCTTACAATTTTATTTGTCAATCAATTAATGCACAAATAATTATATTTGCATAATATAATTGTGGTTAAACTGACTTAGCACGGTTCTTACAAAAATGAAGTTTTACAAGGAATTGCCCACAAGGCCCTAGGAGAAAGTTCAGGAGCCTGATTAAAGTTTTGTCAAGCAAAGAATCTTGGTCACACTGTAGAAAGAATGATCTGTTCTAAGATAGTCCATCTTTATTTTTCAAACCCCTAGTGCTTGGGAGAACTTGGTGTTCCTGGGAAATCTGAGAACTGATCATATTTTTAGGATAGCACATCCTTCCTTAAGAGTTAAACCTCATGTCTTTGTTTAGTAAGAGTATGAGCTAAGCCCTGTTTCACCTGGTCATAACACAATCTTAAATATTGAATTATTGATTTTTCATGATCTCTGGGCTCCTGCCTTCTTATGCAATCCAAGTATTATAATAGAAATTACACATAATAGACTTGAGTTTCCTGGCTATTTCTTTAACATACTTTATGTTAGAGGCACCTGGGTGGCTCAGTCATTGGGCATCTGACTTCAGCTCGGGTCATGGTCCCAGGATCCTGGGATTGAGCCCTGAATCGGGCTCCATGCTCTGCAGGAAGCCTGCTTCTCCCTCTCCCGCTCCCCCTGCTTGTGTTCCCTCTCTCGCTGTGGCTCTCTCTGTCAAATAAATAAATAAAATCTTATAAAAAAATAACATACTTTATGTTAAATATAATAGTAGATGCTATGACTAGGAAAGTAGGAATGGCTATAGCAATAAAAAAGGATAAATAGATTGCTCTACTAAGACAGAAACATTGCTGTTAGGCAGTAAAGGAAGAAAGGACCCAGAAAATTAGCCCTTTAGTATAAAATTGTGGTATCCTAATCCATTGGTTCTCAAGTGAAGAGGTGAATCAGACTCTACTATGCACTGTGTGTCTGTGTGCGTGTGTGTGTGTGATATCTGAGTCATACTCTGGACCTACTGAATCAGAATCTTTGGGTGGGAGGGAGCAGGTGTTGAAGACAGACATATAAATTTTTAAAAGTTCCCCAGAATTACTCACTCTAAGTTCATCTTTTTCACATTTGTTTCTTCTTGCTAGTTAAAAAACAGAATGTACTTCTATGGAACCCAATGATAATTTACAATCAAACAAATCAGTGTTAAATCATGGTATCATGCCACAGCTCTACAGCCTATTACAAATGAAATATTTTGGCCTACAGAGTGTTCTTGGTCTTTGGTGACCTGGTGACTTTGCCCTTGGTGTCACATGTAAACAGATCATTTGCAAAGTGACTTCATAATGGGGTCTCAGGTTCTCATAAGGGGTAGAGCCCTCAGTTCAAGAGAGCTGAGCCTTCGAGGATTTGCTAAGAAGCTCTTAAAAGAGGGAACTCTGGTGGATGAATCACATTGTTCCTTTTGGGAAAAGATGAAAATTTTCTTTGTGGCTATTTTGGCTACCAGCTATTTCTCATGTAAGGATTTGTCAAAGAACTTTGGGGAGGGAGTAAACATATGATCTTCTAAGGGAAGAAACAAGGCAATAGTAACTGTTTTCTAGATGTATGGATTTTTGAAACTTTGAAGTTTCTTCCAGAGATGAATTTACTACCTCAACCAGAATGAATATCAGTGGTGAATCCATTTTTCCATATTCCAAAAACTCTGTCATAGGCAGGTTCAGACTCAAGATATCTTAAAAGATGATCGATGAGAGGTATAATCACTATTGGACAAATAATTTGGTCTTTTGAGTTGATAATTTCATCTCTCCTTCCATCTCTTCCTAATACTTTCCTATCATACTCCCATACACTGGTATTGTGTGTGTGTGTGTGTGTGTGTGTATTCAAATTCCTTCTACACAAAGCAGTATCAGTTTCTAACATGGCTTACAGTTAGAGCACAACCTGATGTTATCAAATCTCAAGAGAGGGCTCAGCTTTTCTAATTAACTCCAGCAAAATGGGAAGGGAAGCCCATGATGCGAAACTAACTCTGCCAGAGGAGTGGTGAAGTGGAAGGGGAGGCAGGGAGGACATTCAGCTACAGTAGCCGAAAGGAGTCAAGGCTGTTAAGTGGAATATAAAATATGAAGGTCGTAGGAACTGTTAATAGTTTAGGTAAGCAGCTGTTGACACAGAGATCCCAAACAGAGGAAGAGGCTTCCTTATAAACAGAGTTTGGAAAGAGGATATTTAAGACAGGCAATAGTCAAAAAAGCAGGCAGGTATCTAAGATTTCTGTCAGCAGGTAGCCAGGCTGACTCTCAAGAACTAGACTTTGTCTAAAAGGCGTCTATACAATGTCTGAGCAGCCCAGCGGTAGATGATCTGCTGAGTCCCAAAGGATGAAGCTTGGTTTTAAATCTCTCCTGCATAAAGTCAGCATTAAACCTACGAATGGGTTTATGGTTGAATTCTCAATTGGGACACTAAGTGTATTTGGGGAAGTCTTTTGGGAATCAGGCAGGGCTAGGCAAATCCTGCATGAGGGAGTCAGATATTTTTCTAAGATTTTCATGGTTATTAATTTATATGGGATTCCTTAAGGGGTTAATTAACTGGTTGCATCTTAATACTACATTTTTTACTCGATCCTTTTTCCTAAACATTTTTGTTTCAGATATTTTTGGTCGCCATTTATCCAAGGTAAGTTTTCTACTTCCTACATGAGAATGATTTTTACAATCTTAGGCTTCCAGTATTTCTATTAGGTTTCTATATTAAACCACATGAAATTGCTAATATTTGAGCATTTCTAATATACATAATGGCAATGCATATAGTTAAATCTACCCATCTCTGTCAAAATAGATTCTGGGGTAAACCAGGATTCATCCCTGTCTCTACTGTTCCTCTATCTCCTTACATACCACTAGCAATTAAAGCTCCTTATTTCTGATTTTTATTTTTCCCCCATCTTTAATCAAATTATCCTTCTTTTCATACTCATAGCCAATTTTAGAAAGCATTTTCATCTTGTAAGAATCCACTAAAGAATCAATTTTTTGGTAAAGCCTCCCCAAACAAATCTTGTTGCCTTACTCATTAAAAAAGGAGATGAGAAACATGAACAGTATTTCCCAAAAAGTTATTTGAGTACCTTATAATAATATTAGTGATGATTTTAGCTAATTTGACAATGAATATTTTTTTATTGCAATGGTCATAGCTTTTCTTTAAAGCGTGTTAGGAAAAAATAGAATTACAACTTCAAATCCAAGACATCATGGATATTCATGTTCAGAACATTTCTAGGGTGAGTAGTCAAGTTTAAAAAAAGAAACCCATTCAACAAAAAATATTTTTAAAGAAAAATGGCACATGAGTTTGGAAGGAATTATGAGTCAAGTAACTGAAATTGGCAAACACTGCTGTCAGTAATGGGAGCCATTTAAGTTTCGTAGACAGGGCAGTACCCTGATCTATGGATATGCGAATATACTGTGATCTGAGCCAATGAAGTAGAAATCTGTGGTAGCTCACTCCTTATCTGCTCATTACATGGTGCTCAGGAACTTTCCAAGTCCCCCTTCTACCTATAGACAATTTACTCTGTCACTCAAGTCCTCTAAATCCAGCTTACTCCAACTCTTGGACTATGAAGGAAGAAAAACAAAATGAGGAGATATTGAGGAAATCTTTTCTCACTATTCCAGCCTCTTAATCCTCAGAGGACTGGACTATAGCCAATACCAGAGTGGGACCATGCAGGGTATTCTGATCCAGGCACCACAGTTAAAGGGGGTTTTGATGAACTAAAATAATCCCAGAAGCACTTGGACAGTGGTTGTAGGCATTTCTGTCACTTCCCAGAATGTTCTCTTTCCCTTCTAACAAGTTACAGATATATATTACACAGCCAAAGTTCAGGGCTGTATGGCCTCAGCTGTCTTTCAAAGTGGAAATCCTGAAGGCTCTGGCTGTTGAATTTAAGATAAAGGAAGTTTTGATGTGTAAAGTGTGAAGGAAGACATATTTTATCATTATCTCCTGTCTGCACAAAATAAAACTCCCAAGCACTAACATCAGAAGCCATTAAGAGAGCATTAAAGGATAGAGAGTTTGACCTGTGAGTTTTGTTTTAGGACATTCCATGCGGTTATTATCAAAGGACGTCTATACAAAAGAAACATATATGCTCCATAAGAGTGAGCCCGTTATGCGCTTCTAATAATGTTACATATTCTAATACCTGCGTGTACTGCTTCGCTAACATGTAAGTGAAAACACCAAACACAAAACAGAAACTTCTTTTTAAAATCTAATGGGCAGCTGAGTGATAATCTATAGAACTGTTGAATCACTATATTGTACACCTGAAACTAACATAACACTGTATGTTAACTACACTGGAATTAAAGTTAAAAACAGAAACCAAAAAACAAAACCCTTCTACACATTTTGGAAAACGTGTGTGAAGTCTTCAAGATGTGATTCTGTAAGCTAATCACCGGGGTTTCAGGTCAGCTGGCTGAACCTAAGGGGGCTGGGAGGGACCCAGGGACTAAAACACTGGGACTCTGAGCCCTCACCTCCAGCCCCAGCAGAGGAGCCACCCTCTATGTGTTTCGAACATTAGGCTTCAATTTGAGATTATATGTGAAAAAAGTTTCTGTTCCTAAAATGTATGAAAATCACAGCCGTAAGAAAAATCACCCTTTTCAACCTAAGACTAAAGCAACAAATCTCAGCCCTCAGTCAGAAGGCTGAGTCCTGCCCCTGTGGTTAAGTGATACTGGGAACTCTCACAACCCCTCCCTACCTCAAGTTCTCATCTACAAATTCTGAGATAAGATTTCCTGCTTTACTTGCTAAATGCGCTATGACAACACTGACGACTCTTTCCTGGTATTTTTCAAACATATGAAGCTCTTTGCTGCTTCGGGACCTTTGGGCAAACCGTCCTCTCCTATAAGAATATTCTCCCCAGCTTTTCACAGGACTAGTTCTTCCTCATTATTGGGGCTTCCGTCTAAATCCGTCTCCCTTACAGATGCCTCCCCTGGCCATCCTACCTAAAATAGATTTACCTCTGATAGTTTCCATGTGCTTCTGTTTCCTTCATAATTCTGAGCATAACTCCCAGGTATTTTATTTTTGTTTCTTTATGTTTGGCCTAGCACCAAACATAAGCTCCATGAAGTCAGAGGGCAGGTTTGTGATTTATTCTCAGCACTTAATACAGTGTCTGGCGCCAAGTAAGCCCCATAAGTACTTGTTGAATGAATGAACAAATGAACGAATGGGTTCTTAGGGGGGATGAATGTGACCATGGGCATAAAAAGCATTTTTAAACTTAAAGCAACCTTGATAGGTAATTTGTTTTTTTTGTTTTAGCACTTATTGTATTGGCTCAATCTTTCAGTTGAGTAGGTGGCTAAGACTAAAGACTCTGACATAGACTAGGATGAAATTTCAGCTCTTCTTTTTAAACTATATGACCTAGAACAGATAACCTCAGTAATTACCTGAGAAGCTGTGAGAATTGAAAAAAAATAATGCAGAAAGGGACCTTAGCATAATGCCTGTGTCACAGTAGGCCCTCCGTAAATAAGAGCCATCAGTGTCCTTGTCATGTTGCTTCCAACTAGACAACCTACCATCCTGGTTTGCCTGAAGCTGAGGGTTTTCCTGGGGCATGAGACTTTGAGTGCTAAAACAGGACAGTCTCAGACAAAACCAAAATAACTGGTCACCTTCCCATCAACAGGCCTTCCTATCTAGCCCCTAGTTCTCCTTCCATATTTACCAACTCTTTCTTTCACTCAGACATATGACCTATACCATGGTCATCCTCAACCAGTACAAAGGTACCTTCCAGACAATCTCAAAACCTCATTTCCTAGGCTTCCAATGTAGTGGTCATGATAATCTCACACACACTGAGATTCCTTAGAGGAAAGAGAAATTGTACAGACTACCCCTTCTCCCAAATTTATTATTAGCTCTCCCCTTCCTTCCTTTCTTCAAACTTACTGTTTACCCTCTTCCCTGGGATCCCAAGGTTTCAGGGAAATGAAAAATAACTTCTCATTGCTAAGAATTTATCCTTAGGGTTTTAACTTAAAAGCAGATTGAATAATCAATTCGCTCTTTTAAAGTATACAATCCAGTGGTCGTTAGTATATTTAGAGTTGTGTGACAATCACCACTACCTAATTTCAGAATAAATTTCATCAAAAAGAAACCTGTATCCCTTCTACCATCCCCCCAGTACCTGGCAACCACTAAACTACTTTCTGTCTTTATGGATTTGCTTATTCTGAACAATTAGTATGAATGGAATCATACAACATGTGGCTTTTTGTTTCTGACTTCTTTCATTCAGCATAAGGTTACCGAAGTACATCCATGTTGTAGAATGTATCAGTTCTTCATGCTTTTTTATGGTGGAGTGATAGTCCATTGTATGGCTATACCACATTGCTTTTATCCATTTGTCCGTTAGTGGGCATTGGGTTGTTTGCACTTTTTGGCTATTACAAGTAATGTTGCTATGAACATTCATGTACAATTTGGGTGGACATTTTCATTTCTCTTGGGTATATATCTAGGAGTGGAATTTCTGAGTTATATAATAACTCTATGTTTAACATTTTGAGGGATTGCCAAACTGTTTTTCAAAGCAGCTGCAACATTTTACAATCTCACAAGCAATGTATGAAGGTTCCAATTTCTTTACATCCTCACCAACACTTATTGGTTGATATTGTTCATCTTTTTTATGATAACCATCCTAATGGGTGTGAAGTGGTATCTTGTGACTATGATTTGCTTTTCTCTAATGACAAATGATGTTTAATATCTTCTCATGGGCTAATTACCCATTTGTATATCTTCTTGAATAAATGTCTATTCAAATCCTTTGCTCACCTTTTAATAATATTATTTGCCTTTTAATTGTTGAGTTGTAAGTGTTCTTTAAAATTTTGGATACAAGTTCCTTATCATATATTTATTTGCAATATTTTCTCCCATTCTGTGGGTTGCCTTTTTACTTTATTAATGATATCCTATGAAGCACAAAAGATTTTAATTTTGGTGATGTTTAATTTATCTACTGTTGCTTGTGCTTTTGTTGTCATATCTAAGAAACTAGTGCTTAACCAAAGGTCACAGAGATTTACTCCTTTGTTTTCTTCTAAGAGGTTTATAATTATTAGTTCTTATACTTATGTCTTTGATCCATTTTGAGTTAATTTTTGTATATGGTATGGGGCAGGATATCCAACTTCATTGTTTTGTATATGGATAGCCAATTGTCCCAGCACCATTCATTGAAGACTGTTCTTTCCCCACTGAATTGTCTTAATGCCCTTGTTGAAAATCAATTGACCATAAATACAAGGGTTTATTTCTACAGTCTAAATTCTATTCCACTGGTCTGTATATCCATCCTTATGCCAGTATCACACTGTCTTGATTACTGAAGTTTGTCATAAGGTTTGAAATTGGGAAGGGTAGATTCTTCAACTTTGTTTTCTTGCAAATTGTTTTGGCTATTCTGGGTCCTATCCTTAGAAAGTTTTAAAGGTGTTGTCAAAGAATAATGTACAGATCCGTTCAGCATAATAGTTTTAAGAGTAACATACTAGGAAAAAATTAAATACTCTAATAATAGATGATGGGTTTCAACAATTTGTAGTATAACTGTAGTCAATATTTCTTGGGAAACAGTCATGGAAAGCAATTGTGTCACTGTTTATGGTAATTCTATAAATATCAATGCTCCAATGCCGCCTGACTTTGCTAGAAAGAAATTTAATATTTTCCAAGTTTTTCATTTTCCAAATTGTTCTTAGACGAATTCAAAGACATTAGTAGTACTGGAGGGAAATACAATTTTCTTAGACAAAATCTGTTCCTTTTCCTATTGTGGCACACTGCCACTTAAATATCCTTGTCAATGTCCATCTCCCCGATGTTTAGTACACTTATATCCTACTGCCAATCTTCTCTTTGTCCCGGTCCAGTTGAGAAATCCATTCTGCTTCTCATGCCTGGCCATTGCAGACAATTCACACATAAGAATTACCAGAGTCCCCAGCTGTCACATTTATCTCCTTTAACCTGCAGTTTCTTTCTTCTCAGATTTTCGAGGCATTCCAAATGTGGGGCCAGGACACATTCATGATAAGATGAGGGGACCAAGCACAACTTTACACTGCCTGCATATGTGTCTCCCTCCATCCTTCTGGTTGTAACTCAGGTTCTGCCAGTACTTTATTTCTGCATCCTGGGGCAGTCGGAAGGTTGATCTGCTTGGGCACACCAAAGACCTCTGGCTGAACATTTTGCTTAAAGGCTCATCCTTTTTAAGCCATATATAATAAAAAGAAATTTTACTAGACATTATGTATTTAGTTTTCTAAAAATAAGCACAATACAATGTTAATTTAAAAAGGGGGAAAATATGAGGATATAAAATGATATATACAGTATGATCAGACTTTTGAAAAATATATTCCATTACATATACATGGAAATATAGACTATATTAAAGAGAATACAGGATGGGGATTTTTGAAAACTTATAAATAAATGGATGTAACTTTTGTGCTTATTTTAAGCCAGGCACTGTGCATGCTACTACATAGTAATTATCTCATTCAGTATTCAAAAGGATCCTGTGAAGGAGGTATTGGTATTCACTCCCATTTTATAGATGATGAAACTGAGGCTTAGAGTAATTTAGGGACATATCCAAGATGTCATAGCTCACAAGGGGAGAAACCAAGAGATGAGTCTAGAAATCTGATATCCAGAGCCTTCAAGTTAAACTTTGCATTATCCTATCTCACGATTAGAATCTTATTTGGCTAGAGTTTTAGGATTTTTCAGAATAATTTCTCATATTTATCAATTTGTCTCATGAATATTACTAAGCACCTCATAAGTTCGTGACACTGCTAGGGAAAAGTATACTATTACCATAAATAATACAAGATCATAAAGCTGCCACAGCTTAGAAAGCACTTGCCCAAACATGGCCCCTGTGAGATCCACACTAATACTGCCCTGTAGGCAGGAATACAGTTATTCCCTTTTTTACATATAAAAAGAAAAGACTCCAAAGTTAATTGTTGCCCAATGTCAAATAGGAAGTATTTGAAGAAGACGAACATTTTTGTCATTGCCCAGTAGCTCCTATGTGGCTAGTGTTAAATTTTTTTTAAAAAATGGACCACTTTTTTGGGGGGCGCTGGGTGGCTCAGTTGGTTAAGCACCTGACTCTTAATTTCAGCTCAGGTCATGATCTCAGAGCTGTGAGATGGAGCCCCACCTGGGGCTCTGCGCTCAACGGGCAGTCTGCTGGAGATTCTCTCCTTCTCCTTCTCCCTCTGCCCCTCCCCCCTCTCTAAAATAAATAAATCCCTAAAAAAGCAAATAAAAAATGGACCACTTTTTCATGAAAAATGCAATAGCAAAAGCCCACTGACTATAATTTAGAACAAAATGTAGTCATTGGCTTGCTGTTATTATTGTATTTGGCCAAAAGGGGCAAATATCTTCATCTATGTTTTCCACATTGCTGTCTTTATCTTGCTCTTGACCCCTATGTCCTTTGCCCCCAACAATAAAACTCCCTCCTGCTTACAGTTCATAGACTACTCTCACGGTGAGCCTCAAAGAGCTTTCTAAGTAGGTACCCATAATTGCGGCCATTTTACAAATAAGGTAACCCTGGTTCAGAAAAGTGAAAAAATCTCCCGAGGGTATCTCAGCGAATCATTGTTTGTCCCTTCCTGTACTTCTTAATATACAGGTTCACACATTTGCTAAAAGCTCTAATAATTTTTCACCATGATTACAACATAGAGGATTCTCCAAGGTGAAGGAAGAGTGAGGGGAGAGCATATCTTTGTAGCTATGGGTTATTTTTAAGTCAGGTGTTTATAACAAGGCCTCCCTTCCCTTAAAATCCTTACTGGAATACAGCTAGGTTAGAAAGAAGGACGGTTATATTGCATACAAATGGTCTCTAAATATTTATATCAATTTCTCTTAGAGCTTTGAAACTCACTCTTCAAATTCAGTACAATGGAAGATGCAGAAAGACTGAAAAAGTCTGGGATATGACGTGATTTTCCTTTGTCAGGAGTGAACCCATTTGAATTTAAGCATCATCTTTCCTTCAAAAAGTGGAATTCATTGTATTACTTTATTTTTAAAAAATCAATAAATCTTATCCTAATGGAAAGTCCCTCTTTAACTGAAGATATTTTTAATGAGATGCGCCAGAATTGTTTCTAGAAATACAGAGCTGAATAGAAAGTGAACCCTGACTTTGAGCAACTCATAGACTGATAGGCTAATTGGACAATTCATTCATTCATTCAGTCAATATTCTTTAAGTACTCATGAGACTGAGAGATTTGGTTAAATTCTGGGACCTCAATGGTAATCAAAACAGGTCTCTGTCCTTGTGCAGTTTACAATCCAGCAAGGGAACAAGAAAATGAATGATTCTTTAAAAATATGTGGGCAAGAAAACAACCCCATGACTTCTAAGCACCAACCTTGGGACTGCTGCAGGTTAGCCTCCTCCTCACAGCTAGGCCTTGATGTTCTGTTTAACATAATCAATTTCATAGAACATTAACACCCAGCAAAGCCACAATGAATCAAGACAAGGACAGTACCACTCCATAACCACACCTGAACAAAGGCAAAACGTGAACATTATGCAAACTACAAAATACCAAACATCCCCTAACTAAACTAATGTAAGTGACGGCCACTTCTCTACCAATTACAACGTTAGCCTTTGGTTATTCTTCCCTCTTTCTAAATAAGACTTTCTAAGACATCAAAGTGCAGAAATATCCCACTCCTGAGGGCATGCAATCTAGAGCAAAGCCAGTCCTCCTTAAATTTTCCCCAAATTAATTTAATAATCCCAAATCCTACAATAAATCTTTTCTAATATCTTTTTACTGAGCTGCCCTATGGCTTCTCATGTGCGTTCTCCCTCTCCGCAATAAATCATAAACCCAACTTGTTCAACTCAAATGTTCCTGGTGTTCTCCGGCTGGAGGGCGTTGAGAAATGCAAAACTTGAAAGTGGCAACCATATCATGCCTGTTGTTCAAAGCCCTCTTTTCTCATTTCTCTTTCAAGGCATTGAGAGGGGCATGAAGAATATGAAAATAGGTGATACTTGAACTCTTAAGGGATAGGGAATATTTTTTTTTAAATTTTATTATGTTATATTAATCACCATACATTACATCATTAGTTTTTGATGTAGTGTTCCATGAGGCATTGTTTGCATATAACACCCAGTGCTCCATTCAGTACATGCCCTCTTTAATACCCATCACCAGACTAACCCATCCCCCCATCCCCCTCCCCTCTAGAACTCTGTTTGTTTCTCAGAATCCATAGTCTCTCATGGTTCATCTCCCCCTCCGATTTCCCCCCTTCATATTTTATTCATTTATTTTCTCATTCATTGACTCATATGATACCTGTTCCAAAAATAATTGAAGGTGACAGATATTATTCGGTGGATTCAGACGTACAAAGTGGAGGGCAGCTCTCTGAGAACAGTCATATAAAGACAACACTGACCAAAGAGACACGTAAACACAATGGAACCCTAAAGTGAGATGAGGATACCCCAAATGACACTAACCTCTAACCAAATACTCCTTTCCTCACAGGTCAGGCTCTCCATACGCTTTCCTCAACCCAGAATGACATGTGAATCACCTCCTGTCAGGTTCTACTTGACTCCCTGTCTCCATGAGCATCTTCTTCCCTTGTCTGGAGACTCGTCATTTCCATCCCCATTCTCAATCACTATCCCCTACTGATGGCAAGCTCAGTCTGATCTCAGGATCTAAAACAAAACAAAACAAACTCATTTATTCCCCCTTAAAGAATTTAAGAAGCTCTAGTTCATTTCTCAGGTAAATCCAAGTCAGGTCATTCTTGGTCAAACCTAATGATTTTTAAGTTGAGTAGTACTATTCTCATAAGAGCCATTAAAATATGTGTCTGTGACTTTTGCTTATCAGAAAGACTGGAGTGGTATTACTATCATTCAGTGGACTAAGGCTCTGTAATGCACCACACAGTGAAGAAATGACCCATCCAAAATGCCAACAGTACTCCTATTGAGAAACATCTCACCTATAGATGGAAAGTATCATCTCCAAAACTGCCTCTCCCCATGCCCACACCAGGTATCAGTAATCAACGATTGTACACTCCACCGAGCTCTGTGTGGCCTCAAAATCTTTCTCAACATAACAATCTAGGCATGCCTTGTTAATCAGACTTGTCATGGAAGACAAAACCCATTTTCCTTTTTAAGACTAAGGAAGTTTCATGGTTATCGAGATGAAGTCTTCACCTGATACTTTTAGTCCTATCCCATCTCCTATGCCTGTAGCCATGACTTCGTCATCTGACTGCTCTCCCAGTCCTTCTAAGCCAAGGGCCCTGTGAGGGAGGTAAGCTCTGTGGCTGGGACCCTGCAATGTTCCCAACAGGTGTCTCTGACTGTAAATGCCAGCCTGCTAGCATTACCTCTCTGGGGGAAAAAAAAAAAAAAAAAAAGGCTTGCTCCTAGCACAGTGAGTGAACTACACCCTCTAGTGGGGAAACCACATGTAATATAACCAACTTCTTTGGAAGAGTAACACCCAAAAGAAAATCCAACTCAAAGTGACTGAAGTAAAAAAAAAAAAAAAAAAGGTGTGTGTGTGGCAATCTCTATGGCTCCTACACTTGAAAAGTCAAGAGGAATCTCTGAACTTAGACATGGCTAGATGAGAGTTTCAGAAAAAGTTGCCAGAATTTTTTCTCTCCATTTTTGGGATCCATCCATGCTTTCCTTGATGTTGTCTTCCTTTTCAGATAGACATTAACCACCCCACCCCACCCTCATCCCTGTGACAGATCTAAGCAGTTCTGGACTTAACAGTTTCAGTAGAAGGCTGCTTTCCTTTCCTAAAACTTCTAATAAAAGATTTGAGGCTTATTAGACTAGTTGGAATAAGATTCCTGAATCAGTCTACAAGCTATGGCTACAGACATGCTTAATGCTCATTGAAATGGCCTGAATTATAAGACACCACAGGAGCCGGGGGTGATGCAGCCCCTCCATGGGGACTACAAGAGGATAAAGAATTGTTCCCCAAAGGAATATTGAGGCACTATTGCCAGGATAAATGAATGAAAATCAAGCAAAAACAACAGATGCGTCAACACTATCCTTTCTGGATGCCATCTTTCCTCCCCTGAGTCTGAGGTTGCCCTCAGGCCTGTGCAAAACTCAATCCCCTGCTTTTTTTTTTTTTTTTTTTGCCTTATTACAATTAACTATTTAGCCCTTTTGTATCATAATAACACTTTACTATCTTGGTAGAAAGCAAGGAAATGTCACCTAGAGATCTAAGCCTTCTGGAAAATATGCTTTCAAACATGCTTTCAAACACATACAAAATTATTTGACTTCCCATTCCACAAACCATGGGAAGTTTGGTAAGAGGACCCCAGGGCATTTATGTTTTTACTACTTGCTCTGTATCTCTAATTTTGCAGAGTTCTCCATCAGCTTCTCATTTCACCTGATACTGATGCCTCACTCCCTACCACTTTGGTACAAGTGAGGCCTTCCCCATCTTCCTTCATTCCTCAAGCACTTTCAAGGCTATTTGGGGTAACAAATGTTTTGTAAAGGTTTGAAACAATAAGGGAGGACAATGGCTAGCAATCATAGGAAATATATCAGGATTCTTTTGGTTAAGAGTGATGAAAATCCAGGGCACCTGGGTGGGTCAGTTGGCTAAGCATCCCACTCTTGGTTTAGGTTTGGGTCATGATCTCAGGGTCGTGAGATTGAGCCCCGTGTTGGGCTCTGTGTTCAGTATGGAGTCTGCTTGAGATTCTCTCTCTCCCTCTCCCTCTCTGTCCCTCCCTTCTCTCTCTCTTTCAAATAAATAAATCTTAAAAAAAGAGTGATGAAAATCCAACTGCAACTTAGCTTAGGCTAAATAAAAAAAGTGTGGGTTCATGCAATTAGGAGAGTTCAGGGTGGGTCTTAACTCAAGCGCAGCCACAGACTTAAACAATACCAGGAGTCCATCTCTACCCTCTGCTAGTCTTTAAGTGCTGGTTTCATCATCTCTCTTACAGACTTCATCTACATGAGGAGATAATGGCTGCTACCTCCCCAGTCAAGTGTCCTTACTGCTCATGAGCCAAAAGGAAAAGGGGTGGGGGTGGGAAGAAGGGAATACTGGGACCCCGTCCAACACACCTCCAATTAATATGCAACTACAATCCCCAGACAGGAAACAGAATTTTTTTTTTACATGATTAAGTGTCTTATAATCCCCAAAAGATTCAATGTAAATATAGAAATGAAGATTTGAATTATATCTACATTACTATTATGTGTTCAGAAACAATCTATAAATGTCATTTAAAATATTTGTCTTAAGAAAATATAGCATATTAAAGAATATAATGGAATGAATCTTATTCTAATTCAAAGTTTTTGATTGAGTATTGATTTAAACTTAGAATTTTAAGTTGAAAGAATAAGAATTTTGTTAAAACTAAATATTATTGGTGGAGCGCCTGGGTGGCTCAGTCGTTAAGCGTCTGCCTTCGACTCAGGTCATGATCCCAGGGTCCTGGGATCGTGCCCCGCATAGGGTTCCCCGCTCCGCAGGAAGCCTGCTTCTCCCTCTCCCACTCCCCCTGCTTGTGTTCCCTCTCTTGCTGTGTCTCTCTCTGTCAAATAAATAAATAAAATCTTCAAAAAAAATTAAAAATAAATAAATAAAAATAAATATTATTGGCATTTTGAGAAATTGTCATTTGCCATACTTATATTTACTTGAATAGGATTATAAAGTTTATTTATTTGGTTTTGTTTGTGAAGCAATTGAAGCACTTAAAAGGAAAAATTGAGTGTATTAGATTTATCCATTCATTCATGAATTCCTTCATTCAATAAAACTTAACTGTGTACCCACCCCCCACATCTGTTCAATTTTGAGAAACCAATTCACCTCTATGCTATTTATCTGTCTTCCCTTACCAAACGGAAGGTTTGCCATCACAATTGTTTCCTTGCACCTAGTCCAATGCCTGACCCCAGAGCAAGCACTCAGGAAATATATATTGAATGAATGAACCACGTGAGGCCCAAAATGTAATCAGTTTTAAAAATTACAACTGTTCTCTCCCTGTTATCTTTGGAATTTAAGGACCATCAGTTTCTGTTGCAGTACTGGGTCCACCTAGGGGCCCATCTTCCATTTCTTTCCTTGTAATAGCTGAACGACACTGATTCACCTTCTACTTAGAGGGAGGTAACTTGCTCACTCAGCTAACATGAGGGGGAGCCACAGGGTGTGCAAGGGCAAACAGTGACTCCCGTGTGCAGCTGGAACACACTGTGAAGGGAAACGAGATTGAAATGGTAGGCCACAACCAATGTGTATTGGGCCTTGGACATCTGATTGACAAGTTACAAATGTATACATGAAGGTTAAAAATTCAATCACAAAAGAGCCATTATAATGCACAGTATGCTTTAGGAAGATTAATCAGATTTTCATTTGGAGGAAAAAATTACAAGAGTGTACCATTTAGTAATGAGGAATATGGGTTTTGAAGTTAGATAGCTCAGATTTCATAATGATTCTCTGCAATTTACTAGCTGTGTGAACTTTAGCAAAAAACTTAACCGCTCTGAACCTGAGTTGCATTGTTTATAAAACGGGGTAAGCGGTACGTAGGTCACAGAATTCATCGGATTAAATGTGATGATGTATTTAAATGACCGATAGAGTGACATTGTGATTAAAAGAATGCAAAACCAAAACAAACATAATCAAAGTAAGACTTTGCAGGGGAGAGGCTAGAGCCAGGATGATTGAGGAGACAGGGACACAATTAAGAAGCAGTGACACAGAAGCCCATAGTGGGAGGAAAAGTGAGTTAAAGAGGGTGCTCAGCAGTTATTTCAAGTGTAGCTGCAAACAGCTTGGACTCACTTGGTGCCCGCTGTGCTGCAGGGCATCCTGGCATTCCCCTGAAGTGTTCTTTGTTCAGAACATGTCTTCCAGCCTGCCTAGGAGCAGAGACTGGTTCCTGGTCATCTCTGCCGCCCTAGTGTCTAATATATTCCCAGGTTCCATGAAATCTTTTTAATAAATGTCTACTGAACGTAAATAGCTCTTGACATTTCAAACAATTTTCTAAAGAGTAACTTCTGTGCTCTCATATCTCTGGAGATCAGGCTAAAAGACCTGCCCTAGAAGTAGTGACAGGGAAAACACAACACAAGTATTGTAAAAAGAAAGCTTGTCAGTTTTTTCTTTTTTTAAAAGATTTTATTTTTTTATTTGACAGAGAGAGACCCCAAGAGAGGGAACACAAGCAGGGGGAGAGGGAGAAGCAGGCCTCCCACTGAGCAGGGAGCCTGATGCGGGGCTTGATCCCAGGACCCTGGGATCATGACCTGAGCCAAAGGCAGACGCCCAACGACTTAGCCACCCAGGCACCCCTAAAGCTTGTTAGTTTCTTAAGTTTCATCCTCAATCTTTTCACTTTCCTGTGACATAACTTTGATCTGGTATAGTTTGGTCCAAAATAAAAATAAAAAGCAAAGGCCTTGTTGCTTAATGCTTTACTCAGAGCTCAGGCTTACAAAAGCCTCCCATGCAGGTTTTTCCTTTTCCTGTTTCTCTTTCTCTTCCTACCTTCCTTCATTCTCTCGTTTTGTTTTTTTTATTGTTGTTATATTTTTGTTCTTTTTTCCTAATCTACCACCTTGTGTTTGGTTTTGAAACTGCAATTCTCTATGCATATACCTATGTACAATATCCTTTCTTAGCATTTCCTTATGTAACTTGGGAAAGTGTAAAATGCTTTGAAAATGAACTTCAGAAATACCACATGCTAAGAGTTCAGCCCTTGCAACTTCAACTATAGGCGAGAAGAAGGAAAGAAAAGAGGGCTCTGGACAGTCAAATAATAACAGCTAAGCTTTGTGGAGTTTTTGATGCATGCCAGGCACTGTTCTAAGTGGGTTACAAATATTTCCTCACAAAAAAAAAAAAACAGAAGAGAGCAAAGATGTGGAGAAATTGGAATCCTTGTGCTCTGCTGGTGAGAATGTGAAATGGTGCAGCCGAATGGAAAAATTAAAAATAAAACTACCATATGATCCAGCAATCCACTTTTGGATATATATGTGAAAGAATGGAAGGGTAGATCTAGAAGAGATATTTGCATACTCATGGTAACTGAAGCATTATTCACAATAGCCAAGAGGTAGAAACAACCCAAATGCCCATCAATGGATGACTGGACAAACAAAATGTGGTATATACATACAATGGAGTATTATTCAACCTTAAAAAGGAACGAAATTCTGACACATGACACAACAGGGATGAAACAGGGATTATGCTAAGTGAAAGTGGCCAAACACAAAAGGACAAAAAATAATATGATTTGTATCTAGAGACAAAAAGTGTAATAGTTGCCAGGGGCTGGGGGGTGGGCAGGGATGGGAGTTAACTGGTATAGAGTTTCAATTTGGGAAGAGAAAAAAAAAAGTTCTGGAGGTGGCTGGTAGTAATTGTTGCATGGCAATGTAAATATACTAAATGCCACTGAAGTCCACACTTAAAAATGTTTAAGATGGTAAATTTTATGTTATGTATATTTTTACACAATTAAAAAGCATGTAAAGAATGATTCACTGGGTGCCTGGGTGGCTCAGTCGGTTAAGCGACTGCCTTCGGCTCAGGTCATGATCCTGGAGTCCCAGGATCGAGTCCCGCATTGGGCTCCCTGCTCAGCGGGGAGTCTGCTTCTCCCTCTGACCCTCCTCCCTCTCATGCTCTCTGTCTCTCATTCTCTCTCTCAAATAAATAAATAAAATCGTTAAAAAAAAAAAAAAAAAAGAATGATTCACTTGCAGACGCAAAACTATTTGTATTGGTGGGGTTACCAGGCTTTCTTTTTGTTACCTGTGCTAATAAAATGTACATATGTCCAAATAAACTAAAAACAAATAAATGAGGTAGTGTGGTAAATTAAAGATGGCCACAAATTCTTTGCTACTTCTTCGATCAAGAGGTGGAGTCTTACTCTTTTCCCCTTGAATTTAGGCTGGCTTAGTGTCTTCTTGACCAATAGACTGTGACAGAAGTAACTTCTGGGATCCAAGGCTAGATCATAAGTCCTACTTTACTGCTTGGAACAGCTCACTCTCTGCATTTATGGTCTCTGAGAGCCCCCTAAGCAAGCACTTTGTTGTGAGAAACCCAAACCAGAGAAAGAGGCCATGTGCAGGCACTCTGTTGGATAGCTCTAGCTGGGCCCCTAGGGAGCTTCCAGCCTGAATCGCCAATAACGTGACATTCATTTGAGCCTGAAGTTAACTATAGTTTCAGCTGACATCTGACTGCAAATGTGTAAGAGACCCCAAGCTCGAACCACCCAGCCAAATCCAGTCAACCCACAGAATCATGACAGATCATAATATATTGTGTTTAACCACTAAATTCTGCTGTGGTTTATTATGTAGGTACCATAATGATGTCCATTTTTACTTGGCAAACCTGAAGCTGAGAATTGAAATGCTTGCTCATGGTCTCTGCCAGTAAGCAGAGGAACTCACACTTGAAGCAGATCTTTCTAAACTTCTAAAATTGTAAAGCCTGCATTGCTGACCACTGAATACACAGTTTCTCAGCTGAAGCAGCTATAAAAGGATATACTTCTCAAAAAATCCTGTATTTAATTCATAGCTGAGTTCTGCCACATTACTTGACTCCAAGCGTAATGTGGATGACCCCAATGTGCATGGTACCTCCTGCAGTTTTGCATTACACAGGCCCCATAGCCATAAGAAGGGGACCTAACAAACCCTGTCCCCTATCCTCAACCAGAGCTTGTTCTCTTAAGTGTTAAGACCTTCCAACAAATGTTCAGCCCTTATTTAAGGGCCTAAGACATTTCAAGGGAGAAGAGAGGCTGGTGCTAGAACCTATGGGAGTATGAGAAGTAAGAGGTATTTAAAATTTTAATTAAGAGGTGGCTGGGTGGCTCACTCAGTTAAGCGCCCAGGTCCTGGGATCCAGTCCTGCGTCAGGCTCCCTGTTCCTCGGGGGAGCCTGCTTCTCCTTCTGCCTCTCTCTCTGTCTCTCGTGAATGAAATAAAAATAAAATCTTTAAAAAATTTATTAAAAAGCAGGGAGTAAGAATTTAAAAAAAAAAACAAACCCACAGTGGTTCAGGGCCATTTAGTATAGGGCAGATTTCACTGTAGAGGGAAGAGCTTCACTGATGATGCTACTGTATGAGAGCAGGGAACACTAGCTCAGGACTCTAATAAAAACCCACATCACCAAGGAACAAAAAAATCTTGGAGGTAAAGGGATGCACACCTTCTACCTTAAAATGCTAAAACCGGGGCACCTGGGTGGCTCAGTCGGTTAAGTGTCCAACTCTTGATTTTGGCTCAGGTCATGATCTCAGGGTCCTGAGACTGAGCCCCGCATCTGGCTCTGCACTAAGCAGGGAGTGTGCTTGTTCCTCTCCCTCTGCTCCCCGCCCCCCACAAATGAATAAATAAAATCTTAGAAAAAGAATGTTAAAACTAGTTTTTAAGTCTACTTATAGACAGCAGGCACTCATAGCACTCAGAAAACATCTCTATTCAGCATTTATTACAGTATTTGTAGATAAGCTTTTGCTTCCCTTTCTAAATTTGAAGTAGGAAACATATCTTATTTGTGAGTATTTCTGGTCCCACCATAGTACTCTTTACTGAAGGAGGAATGCTAACCACATTCAATAATATATTCAAATAAAGATTCAACCCATTTGCACTGAAATAAACTTTATTGAATCACTTGTATCTGTGCCGGGCTCAGTGCTAGACACTTTCATATATAATTCCTATTTGTTTTTCTAAATAATCCAGAAAACAGAAAAAGCCAAGGTTTGTTTTACTGTTTGATTTATTTAAGTTCAAATATGAAAGAAATCGATGGAAGCAACTAACATGGCAACGGGACTATTTTCACTTACAGAAATAATGTAATATGAAAGTGGGGATTAAGATGAACAGTATATAAATATGATGAGGCTTTGTTGCTTTTTCTTCCCAGAGCCCTAAATCAAGACACATGGTTTGACACCTGGAATTGCATAGCTAGAACTGTGACTGCCATGATAAGCTGAAACCCATGATGCCAAACCATAGTAGGGAAAGAGGAAAAACCAGGTTTGGCATCAAGAAAGGACTAGGAAGGACGGCGCCCCCCTTCCAAAGTCCATCTTCAGTTCTTTCTACGGCAGAACCGTCTAGTTGGCCTTGTGTCTTGTCAAATTGGGTCTCATGCGCACTAACTTTCCTAAAGGTTATTTGTATCTATTTTAGTTTATGCATTTTAGTCCATTTTACTTACATGTATGCAGCGGCAAGAACGTGGGATGTGGAGGGTAAAATTTTGCGTTTCAGTCCACCTGTGTGACATTGAGTAAATTAACCTTTCTGAAGATAAATTTTTATCCATTAAACAAAGAAGAAAACCTATTAAGTGAGTCCTGCCCATATGTCAGAGTGGTAGGGAGTTCTTAATGAGATACTCATGTGAGAGCCTTTTGAAACCTATAAAATGCTGTTAATTATGTGCAGAAACAACGTCCCCCAAATAGAGAAGGGCTGATTTAACGTTAACATCTTCAAACTGTCCCCCGCGACCCTTCTCCAAAAAAAAAAAAAAAATTTCTCTTTTTTTAGCTAAACGAATTCTGGAAAAATCCCTACTGGAACACAGTCGTTTTGCAAATGCCAAACGCAAGGTCCAAAAGCTTACCCAAAGCCGCCGAACACCGGCGAACTGAGTTGCGAACCACAGAAAAGCAACTGCCTCCCCCGCCTCCGACTCTAAGCCCTTCCGGCGCGGCAATGCCGCCACGGTAAGATGGACCCGCTCCAACGCCTCACGAACTGCCACGCTCAACATGGCTGCCGTGACTCGACGCCTGCGTCCCACACCCACCACGGACACGAGGAACGAGCCCAGCCCCGGAAGGCAACCCTCCGGAAATGCCCGAGCGGCGGCGGAAGCGGAAGCGCCGCGGCGGTGGGGGCCGCGGGAAGTGTCGGTCGCGCTTCTCCCTCCCTCTCGACCACAATAACAGACGGAGGGCCGGCGTAGGTGAGGCGGCGGCCGAGTGGACCCGGGGACCGGCGGCGGGCTGCAGAGCCGGGGGTGTGGGCGGCGGGGTGGAGGCGGCCGGATGGGGGCTCCGGGGCTCCCGGGCTCCCGACCGCCTGGGCTCTCGGTCTCGGGCTCCTTTCAGGCCTAGAGCTCCCGGGAGAGCCGGGATTGAGTTTGTGGGTCTTGGCCTTGTAGGCCCTGGTTGAGGGGTTTGCTTACCTTGTCCAGATCTGGCCGAAGATTCTAGCATAAAGAACCCTCTCTGAGTTTTGGTTCCCTCAGAATGGGGGGCGGGGTGGGGGGTTGGCCTGGGCAATTTATGGGACACCATCCCACCCCGGGCGTCACGAATTCTACGATTTTAACGTTGTCAGTATTTAAGCCAGTACGTTAGGGAAGACCGGCAGTCAGCGTACTGAGGAGATGTCTCTGAGCAAGAGGCGGCCAGCCCTGGGATCAGGAGCCTCAAGTTCTAGTCTTACCTCGCCACCGACTCCCTGTGTGACCTTGCCCAGTTCCATTACCCTCTCTGTAGCGCAGTTTGCTTATCTGTAAAATGAAAGTGTTAGTTGCCTCTTATGCTTCTCCTAGCTCCGAAGATCAGGTTCTCAACTCCCTTTAAAGGGGTCTTTCCTTAGAGACAGACCTGAACAGCTTGTCTTCCTGCCTCCTGGATAGCCAGGAGTTGACTGATAAGAGATGTCTACCATGTTTTTCCAGGCACCAAACTGGCCAAGGGCAACTTAGGAGGGTTCTTGTGCAGGGGGAAGCTCTGTCCTGACGACTTTGTTTTATAAATCTAGACCAGCAGTGTGAAAACACACCTGCGTGAAGAATGGGAGATCTTGGTTTTTTTGTCTTAAACCTGCTATTAATTGCTGGCACTTTGGGCAAATTCCTTTGGACTCTCTGGACTTGAGATTTCTCACCTGGCAAATGAGCACATTGGATTAGGTCACTGGTTCTTAATCCTCTTTCCCATACTCTCAGTACAACTGAAGAATAAAATAATGGCTCTGTAAGACCATGATTTTCTGGGGGAGAGAAGCGGTGGGATGTGGAAAGCTACATATTGTGTAGTCCTGTAGATTGAAAAATCTGTGCTTGTAATTTTTAACTTCTGACAGTTACTGGTTTAGGTAATCCCTGAGGGTCCTTTCCTCCTTTCAAAATTTGCAGTGCTGTGATTCTTATGTTCTCTTAGGGTAAGGAATATAGACTTGTATGTGTGTGTTTATTTTTTTTTTAAGATTTTATTTTAAGTTAATCTACACCTAGCATGGGGCTCAGACTAAGAACCCCGAGATCAAGAGCCGCATGCTCTACCGATTGAGCCAATCAGGCACCCCTTGTGTGTGTTTGTTTAAATGAATGTATGCCTGCAGGGATACACTTAAGTGAAAAATATACTAAGGCATAGCATAAGAGAAAAAGGAAAAATGAGGCTTCAGTAAGGTGAAGTGACATAGTAAAATAAAATTAGTCTGCACTGGAGTTTAAGACCTGTATCCTTGCTTCAGGACTCATACTTTCTGACTTTGTATGTTTGGACAAGCCAGCTTACCTCTCTGGGCCTCACTTTTCCTTATCGAGAAGATGAAGGGTTGGACTGGATGATTCCTAGACCCTTTTGGCACTCGAATTCTGTGTTTGTTTGTTTGTTCTTTATTTAAGCAGTTTGGCAGATGTGGTGTGGCACTTCTTTAGGCAAGAGAGGCTATCCTAGGTAGACATAAAAGCTCTATGATTGATGTTAGGATCTATGATGTTAGGTCAGATTAAGTGACATGCAATATTATTTTGATAAGAGCAAGCTGAAGCCAATAGAAACTAAAGAAAGGCATTAGAACCTGAAGGCCAGGGGCGCCTGGGTGGCTCAGTTGTTAAGCGTCTGCCTTCAGCTCAGGTCATGATCCCAGGGTCCTGGGATTGAGCCCCACATAGGACTCGCTGCTCGGCGGGAAGCCTGCTTCTGCCTCTCCCACTCCCCCTGCTTGTGTTCCCTCTCTTGCTGTGTCTCTGTCAAATAAATAAAATCTTAAAAAAAAAAAAAGAACCTGAAGGGCAGGAAAGCCCTTGACCAGATAGATGATTGAAGACGTGGGGAAGTTTTAAATGGGAGAAAGGTATTTTTGATGAGGGTAATGAAAGGTAATTTAAACTATAGTATTGGAAATGACTGAGTTATAAGAAACTGGTGTTAGAGTCTGTCTGCATTCTAAGACAGTAAGTTTCAAGGGAAGAAAGACTTTGTCACCACCTAGCACTTAGTAGGCAGTAAATGATAGAGGAGATAGATGGATGAACAGATAACAGCAATCAAGAAAAGGAGTTTCTCCATAGAACTGTTAATTAGATACGGAATGAGAAATTGGTTCAGAATTATGAAAATTTTATAGAACAAGAGATCCCTAAGTTTTCTGGTTAGTTGTAAGATAAGTTGGTTTATCTCTGCCCTGTAAAGTGTGTTAATAAGAGATAAACATGCACCTGGGAAGGCCTGGTGTGATCTGAGGAAAGGATTAATTAGTAGAATAAGTCAGGGATGGTGGAGGATGTTAGCAGGATGGTAGAGGTATAGGAAGGTTTTTAGATGTGACATTTAGGGAGTGAAGGAGTGGATTTATATAGGATTTTTATAGATATCAGCCATTCTCAGAATTGTGAATAGTAAGTGTTAAAACCTCTACAGTGGAAATAGAAGACTAAAAGGAAAAGAACTTGATATTGCAAGGAAATGTTAGTGCTCCCCTGCAAGAGGTGGAGATAGCCTTAAGGGTTAGGGATTAAAAGATGGGGATAAATTTGGGAGCAAACAGAATGAACTGAATTAATAGAGAATAGTGTAGTTCTGTTTGGGCAGAGAGGAGATTTGAACTGGCCAGTTGGAAGGAGAAGAGCACACCTAAGAGAAACTGTATTACAGAAGGACCCCTGGCTTAAAGAACACACATAGATAACTCAGGCTTACTACTTAGAATGTACTTGCACCACCCAGACGAAAAAGATGCTTCCAGTGGCTAAGGTCTGCCACCGAAAGACTGTAGGATACCCAGGACTGCTAAAAGCTGTGGTGTGGGACCCTAAATTAGATGGACCACAAACCCTAATTTGTGAAGCAGGGTGTGGTGAGCATCAGTTCTGTCAGAGCATCCAGAAGCCCATCTCGGAGTACTGGGGCGTAGCTCTGGAATGCGGAGGGACAGCCAAGGTGCGGAGCCTGACTTGATGATACGGTGTGTAGCGTAGGCTGAGAAGTTTGAAGGACACTTAATACGTGCCCTTGGGCAAATGACTTACCTTCTCTGGTTCTGTTTGTCCATCTGGAAATTGAGGGAGCTGGTCTTAGGTAAGGACCTCTGGATGAGCTTTGATGTGTCTGTGAAGCCCCTGAAATTGTGTATGAAATTCATCGTGCATGAGTCTGAGGTATGTTTTATTTTCCTCTTGGGGAGAAGATGTGCAGCTTTCACCATAGTCTCAGATGGGGTTGTGACCCACAAAAAATTAAGAACTGTGTGACTGGGTAGGCTTTGAGGGCCCCTTCAGCTTTTGAGATTCTGGGATTCTATACTTCTGTCAGAATGACATTTCTTTGAGGTTTAGAGTCTGAGTCTCCAGAACTTGGCTAACCCTAGAAATAACACCTAGTGCTGCAAAATATATTCTTCACGTATTTATACTCACCTATTATTTATAGTTACCTCTCCCTTACCCTCTCTAACTCCTCTGCTAGCTCCGCTTCAGTGTTTCATCTTTACCTACTGTTGCTTTTTCCTCCTTTGCTCTTTCCCTTCTAATCTACTGCTGCTTTGCACCTTCCCTGCCTTGTTGAGTTTCTCAAGTGGCAAAAGGTGATATGTTGGATATAGGGGTAGGAAGAAACCAAGGTATGGAAGGCTACTTTCCCATTCTCACTTGCTTTTATCCCTCATCCCGCTAAAAGAAAAGCAATCAAGAGAGAGAGGGTTCACAGACAGGAGAGATGCCATCATCACTTGGATTTTGCTTGTCTTGTATCCTGTTTTCTTCTCATATAGGGTTGCCAGGCCTCTGTTACTCTCGGCATAGCCACGTCAATGAAGATGAAGCCAACCTTAGTGGAGATAATTTTGTTGTCCTTTATAGAGTTTGACTGGTAGTAAGGGCAAGTAAATGAATCCTTTAACGAGGAGGCTCTTTATCTCCTGGATATTTCTAAGACACCTACTTGGAGACGACTGATGGCTTTCCCCTGGCTGTGGGTCCTGATCTGTTAAGCCCCTAGATGTGGGATGGAGATCTTATCTTTTACCCTGGTGTTCATCTCCACAAGTACCCCACCAGACGCTTAGAGCCGGGGAGTCACTACACTTGCTGCCAAGTAGATAGCTACATGAATAAGTCTTCAATTCTAGGCATCATATAGAAAATAAATATATATGTATATATATATAATTCCACCTAAAATTTTGTTCGTGCTGCTAATTTAGGCCCTTCGATAGTTAGTGTTAATGCGTACTGTAAGTTAAATAGGTTTTTGTGGGCTTGCTAGGGACCTGATCTCTGCATAATGTTGTATAAAGTCATATCTGTGAGTAAATATTTCTGAGTTCTAAACAAGTGAACTTTTATAAACCCAATGATATTTAAGGTGCAGTCTGTTTGGTTTAAAAATTCAAGTGTTGGTTGTACAATGGGGCTATTAAATCTGATTCCCACAAAATCACAGCTTGCAAAATAATAAGGAACAGCAAAAGATAGAATCATAAGATGAGGGTGTAAATAGTGGCGTGGTTTTGGTGAAGAAAAAGAAGGGAGAAAGGCTAAGAAAGATTTTTACTTATAGGATGAAAAGTCAAGAACATGGTATTCATGGAAGGTTAGAGCTGTCAAGATTCTTAAAAGTGAAGCATGTGCTGAGATATGAGAGCTGGAGAATTCATCCATGGTTGGATTGGTCGGAACTGGTTAATAGTCTTGTTGAGGCATTTGTAGGTGCAGGTAGCTGTTTGTTTTGTGTTTCCTGATTGGATTAAAATCTGATTGCATTTTTGCCAGGGTTATAAGCTTGTTGCTGAGATCTTTGAGTGCTGTGGTAGCAAACAGGATGCTCAGAGGACAATGAGGTGGCTCCTAGCAGCCTTGAAGCTACTGGATGCACCCGGAATAATGGAAAGACTGATGGATGTTCATACGTTAGATATTTGAGGATTTATTATGAGCAAAGACTTGTTTTCATGTAGATGCAGGAGATTGAGATTCTTTCCCTTTTCCTGGCCGAAACGTGGCCAAAAAAATACTACACAAGTTTCTATAGGAGAAGCATATGTTAAGTCTCACAGGGAGCTCGAAAGAGGTGAGAAGTTTTCACAGAGGACTTAAAACATTTAAACTAGATTTTGAAAACAGATTAGTGCTGTTTTAGGCAAAAAAGGGAGGGAAAGGACATTCTAGTCAGAGTTAATAGCTTATTAGGAATGAAAGATCAATGTTTGGGGGAACTGAGGATATTGGTGTGGCAGGAGCGAGTGTCCTGAAGGACAAGGGGTTAAGGATTGAAAGATGAGATTAGGAAGGTGCCATGGGATGAGACTGGAAAGATTTTATCCTGTGGAAGCTGGGATTTCTTGTAGGCTGATTCGTTTTTTGTTTGTTTGTTTTTTGAGAGGTGTAATATACAAAACAAATCTAAATTTTCAAATAATGGAGAAGAGTAGGAAACGTAATCTTAGCTACTTTCCTAAACCTCTTTTCTCCCCAGAGGTAACCACTGTTGATACTTTGTTGTGGGCCTTTCCAGAAACGTCCCATGTAAACAGGAGCATATTTGTCCTTTTTCTCTTACACAAATGAGGTAATACTTTTGAAATAATCCACATCTCAATTTTTTCACTTAATACGCACTCAGGAACGGTTTAAAAAGATTATTCTGGTTTCAATGTGGAGGATGGTATGGTAAGCATTTATTCAGCAAATTACTTATTGTGGGTATTGTGTGGTGGGCTTTGTTCCAGGCCCTGGGGACATCACTGAGGAAGCCATTGCAGTCGCCCAGGTGAGGGTTGATAGAGGCCTAAAAGCCTGCGGAAGTGGATGCAAGAGCAATGTTTTGTGGTAAGATTGGTAAGAATAGCCAGTCGAGTGACTGGGAAGTGAGAGAGCACAACATATTGAGGCTGATTTCACAGTTTCTGATTTGGGCGTATGGTAAACTATAGAGTAGGGAAAGTAGGTGTGTGTGAATGTGTTTTGGGAGAGGAGTGGTGGTGGTTGTGGAGGGAGTTCAGTTTGGACATAAGATTTTTGAAGATGTTCAAGATACTGAGATGAAGGTTTCTGAGAGGAGGTAAAGGTCAAAACTCAAGAGAGATAGGAGCTAGAAGTGGATTCTTTTTTTTTTTTTTTTTTTTTTTTTGAGGTGTCTTTGTAGTAGCAGTAGCGGAAGCGCTGAGAGTGGATACAGTTGCCCCAGGCGGAAGAGGATTCTAGGGCGAATGGGCAGAGGAGACTGAGGAGTGGTCATAGAGGAATGAACAGGACCAAGAGAATATCACTTTGGGGGTCGCATGATGTGAGGATTTCAAGGAAAGAGTGGTTAGCAGTGCCCATGCTACAGATGGGTCAGGTGGGGGGAGCCTTGAAGAGAGCCTATTGGATTTCATGAGGAGGAGGTCAAAATAACCTTATAGCAGTTTTGGGAGCCATTGTAGGATGGAAAGATTCATTTTCCTGGGGAGAGGGCAGTGAATAGGAAAAGGTGGGCAGTGATAGAAACAGGTGAGTATATTTATAACTTTTTTTGTGGGGAGTTCTAAGTACAAACTTTTATTTCTCCCAAGGCCGTTAACCAAAATGGATGGACAACATACATATAAGCTTTTGAGAAGGCAAAAGAGATGTCACAAATTCGGTGCAAGGTAGCTCATGCACCAACTCTTTGCAGAATTGCTTAGGTCTGTACTGCTAGGTGTCTGATGATGCTAATCAGCACACAATTGTGTGAAGGTATTTCATTGGTTTCCTAGGCCATAGCTGAAGAGGCAACAAATTAGAGGGGGGCTTAGAGGTAGGTATAGGGATGTGTCTGTGCACATGAGCGTGTGTGGAATGCAGGGAGAAGCGAGCATGCTGCCACCTGTGAGAAGTTAAAAGTGACCTGTCAGTGAGGGAAGAGACCAGAACACACACAGGCACAGGAAATCTGAGGATTCACTTAGCCATGTAGTTTGCTCCCATTTATTTGTAAAGCAAAGAATCCCCAGGAACTCCACAGACTTCCATAGCTCTGAGGAGAGGTATCGCAGAATATAATGGATATTCATATTGATAACCTGAGGTCATCAAGAAAAGGTTAAGCTTTTATTGAGTCCACCTTGTAGGAAAATAGAAGCATGTAGTCCGCTTTAGAAAGTTTTCATAGTAAAGGATTATAATTAGGAAAAAGGAAAAGGTGGTACATGAAATGGAACAGATACTATTCCTAGAGATGCACTGGTTTGGAACTGCACTTCTGTGCATCACTGCAGCGTGATGTAGTTTAAGCTCTGATCTAGAGTTCTCTGAGTTTGAGTCCAAATCATTTTTAAGAATTTTACCAGTGATAGTTGATAATGCTATTTAAAGGACACTGTTTTTACATGGTTCCCTCTTAACCTGACCAATAAAATAAAACAAAGCCCTTTGAGTGCTTGCTCATCTGACTTTAATTCTCCATCTACCCTCCATCCCTTCCTTTTTCTCCCTCCTCCCCTCTCTTCCTCTGTCACCAAAGCTTATTTAAAACACAGACAAAACATACATTTGACACAAAAGAGAATTAACCTTTGCTCCTTAATGTTTACAGGAGAGGGAAAGGGGTGATTTTATTCTCCATCTGAAATTATACATAAATAGTGTTTAGTTTTTGAGCAGAAGGTCTGTAGTTCTTATCAGATTTATAAAGGGGCCTGGGACCCACTGGTAGAGTCTAATCCCCTCACTTTATAGGTCAGAAAATGAAGAATTAAAAGGTGACTGAAGTTCATAAAAGTAGTTTGGCAGATCAGGACTGGAACCCAACATTTCTCTTCTACCTTCTTTGTGATGGTCAGTCCTAGAATAAGGAGATCCCAGAACTGGAAGGGGTTTTGTTACCTAGTTTAACTATCTTACCTTACAGGTAAAGAAATTGATGCTTGGGAAAATTGAGTGAATTAGTTAGGAAGCAACAGTACAAAATAGAATCCAGAACTCCTGATTCCTTGGATTTTATTTATTTTTATTTATTTTTTTGCTCATTCTAAATAATGCATTTTTATATTCTCTACTGCTCTTCAGAAAAAGATGTTCTGTGCATTTTGTGTAATGTTTTTATTAATTTGAATGTGGTCTGTACCCTTCTTTCTCTTTTAAAATAAACACTGTTTTACAAAACTAGGTTTTCTAGGGATAATTTCTGAGTCTGGAGTTGGTGTGCTGTAGTCTACTCTAGTCTCTTCTTGCTTTCAGGTGCTTTGAATTCAAGTTATCAAGAGGGAAGATTTGCTCTTTGATACTGGAGATAACACAGCAATGGGTCCACGAAAGAAAAGTGTTAAAACATGTCTCATGAATAATGAAATAGCTGAGGAAACAATATCTGATGAAACAAAGGACTATATGAATCAACTTTCACATGAAGTGCTTTGCCATATTTTTAGGTAAGATTTTGTTTGGTTGACTTTTACCCCGCTAGAACGTATTAAGTAGAAGCAAATTCTAGAGCTGCGCTTTCTAGTATGGTAGTTACTAGCTACCTATGGCATTTAAATTGAAATGAAATTAAAAATCAGTCCAGTTCCTCAGTTACACTAGCCTATATGTCTTGTGGCTACTGTGTAGGACAGCTCAGACAGTGAAGCTAGGGAATACCACTTTCGTTGCACTAAGTTCTACTGGATATCCATTCTCTAGACTACGTTAACATTTCAGGCTTCTCAGAATTCTTAGCAACTGATTTGTTGACTTTTCTTATTACGGTACCATGTGTGTACAATATAAGGCAGTGTTTCTGACTTTGACTACAACCCACAGTGAGAAACATTTTCTTTATATGTACATGTATGTAAGTGATTGAAATCATAGTTTCGTGAAATAATATCCATCATTACTTTATGCATGCACACATTAAAGTTGTTCTGTGGTAAAGCTTTTTTCAAAATCCTTTTTTAAATTATATTTTTGTCCACACTACATTATAAACAACAGTCAAAGAAACCAAAACAAAAAACAACAAAAATCTGTCACTTCCAGTTTCCCCTGCTTTCTTCATTCAGTCATTATCCATTCAAATAAACAACCCTAACACACTTTGTCTCTGGAGTTGGAGACCTGAGTTTGAATCATGAGTCTTTTCACTTACTTGCCTTGGTCCAGGGATCAATAAAGATGTTGTTATAAAGATTCGGTGAGAGAATGCTTTTAAAGCACTCAATACACTGGATAGCATAAATGCTTGTTGAGCGTTAGTGGTTCTGATCCCGCTCTGCCCTTTTTCATATTGCTTCATGGTCTTCATAATGAGCATTTTAGTCACTAGACTATGACACAATAATTAACTTTTCCCTTGTAGTCTGACATCTAGATTATTTGCAGTTTTTCTCTTACACAGTTCCAATGAACTTTTCCAAGCATTTGGATTTTCCACTATTTTATTTACCTAGGGGAAATTACCATTTATGAAGTTCTTAGAAGTGTTTTGAATTTTTTTTTTAAAGCTTTTATTTATTTATTTGACAGAGACACAGCAAGAGAGGGAACACAAGCAGAGGGAGTGGGGGAGAGAGAAGCGGGCTCCCTGGCAGGGAGCCCGATGTGGGGCTCAATCCCAGGACCCCGGGATCGTGACCTGAGCCGAAGGCAGACGCTTAACGACTGAGCCACCCAGTCACCCCAAGGGTTTTGAATTTTTTAAAATTACTGAATATTTGCAGATAAATGTTATTTTATTTTATTTTTAAATATTTTATTTATTTGAGAGAGAGAGCACAAGCAAGGGGAGGGGCAGAGGGAGAGGGAGAAGCAGACTCCCCGCTGAGCAGGGAGCCCAGTGTAGGGCTCGATCCCAGGACCCTGATATCATGACCTGAGCTGAAGGCAGACGCTTAACCGACTGAGCCACCCAGGCATCCCAAGAAATTTTAAAATAGAGACAGCAAAGCTACTTTAGGGAACCATGGGCACTTTATTTTTCTTTTCTAACATAAACTTGGATATATCTTCTACAGTTTGTTGTTGTGTGACACAGTGTAGTTTTGTCACAGTTCAGTTCTGTCTGGGAATAGGAAACCCAAAATAACAGAATTTTTTTAACAAAACAAAATGATACTGAAGTTCATTTGGCAGAAGAATGTCTGAACATTTTTCAGAAAGTTTTTTCAGAAAAACAGTCTAACCCTACCAGGTGTTCAAATATATTCTAAAATATACAACCATTGAAGATTTGGTACTGGAGAAATTAAGCAGACAGTTGGGTAAAACCGACAGTTTGCATATGTAGGCTCCATATGGGGACTCAAATATATGTTGAGATCTGGTTTATGATAAACTTGGTATTCACATCAGTGAGGTAAAGCTGAGTGGAGTGGATTATTCAGTGATGATGTCATAACCCAGGAATCATTTGGAGAGAGTAATAAAAGCATGTTGTTATCTGTCATATCTGATACCAAATTCTGAATGCATCAACAAATTAAACAATAAAGCTGTTAAAATCCTGGAAGAAAGCATAGGTAAAATTGTTTCTGGGGATGTGTGTTAGGTATTTGTTGAATAATGGGTGGGCATATTGTAAACAAATTGAACCATATTTTAAATTGAGAGTGGATACGATAACATTTTGCAGTTCAAACAGAATATTCAAGTGGAAGGAGTGGAATCTAGTGTCACATCTTTTTAAAAATGTATTTGAAATGCCTCCAACTCTTCGATTATGTATCTTTGAAGAAAAAATACATTTCTTTTTCTGAGGGTAAATATGATGTAAGATCATCTTCATGCAATTACTGATCTATTTGTAATTAAAGGGAGTATAATATTTACTCAGGCATATACTTTGGATAACAATCAGTAATTTGGGGAAAAAATACTTTAGTGTGTAAGTTGATTCAGAAAGCAAGTTCACTATTTTTCGTTGTTTATAAAATGTGTAGTCCTATAATTTCTGAAAATTATCCTATTTATATCTGAGTTATGAAGACTAAATTAAGTTAGCCATAATGCTTTTTTTTTTTTTGAAGAAAATTACATTTTATTTTATTCTCTTTAAATAGTTTGAAGGGGAAGAGAGCGTGTCCAGAGGTAGAAAAAAAATGGAGCAGAGAAATGCTCAGCAGGCATACTTGGACTTTTCTTTTAGAATTAGCTTCATTTTTAGGAATTAGAGTCAGATCCAACTGTGTTGACATCCTTGCTCTTCCTTCCTCTTTCCTAGTTGTTGACTTTTTGCAGGTTAACTTTTTTGAGCCGATTTTGCCACTTGTAAAATAGTACCTGTTATATCAGTGAGCGTTCTAGCAGGAAACAAGGTACATACACTTGGCTGGAATTTGAAGATCATTTAATGAAGGGACTATTTAGAGAGGCTTAGATAGGGTTAATGGAGCCAATAAGGAGTGCTAAAGAATTCAGCTAGGAGACTAGGAATAGCAGAAAGCCTTCGCCCATGGTATGTGTTGGCCAAAATCAACCGGCAGCTGGAAGGGTAGGGAACACAGCCTAGCAGAGAAAGAAAGAAAAAGGATTGGGGGAGGGCAAATGAAGTACAGCCTACTTCGTCAGGTTGTGAAATAGTGACTACATTACAGTGTCTGTGATACAATACAACCTCAGTAAAGGGTAGTTTTTACCTTTTTTTTTTTTTAATGTAGTTGTATATGGAGGTGTGTTTAGGAAGAGAGAGAGAGATGAGATTTTCTGATATTTCAAAATATATATTGCTTTTATTGGAAACAACAAAAGTGCAGGTTATTTGAAAAGTTTCAGGAAGGAAGAGATAACGGGGAGTTGTAAAAGAGGAAATTGTAGTTGAGACGAGGTGTTCTCACTTACTGCTTATGCAGTACTTGTGTGTGACCTAAAAAGTAAAAAGATCTAGGAAAGAAATTGTATACTATAAACTTTAGTATTCATGGAGAAAATAGAGTTTCTGGGTGTGTTGAGGGAGCAGAGAGGAATTTTTTTAGCTACTACAGGAAATGATTTCTGTAAAAGCTGTAAAATTATATTGGCCATGTTTAAACTGATTAATTCTCTCTTTCTCATGTTCCCTTATCATCAGGCCTTGAAATTCACTAAGATCTTTTTCTTCCCTTTTTTTTTCTTGAGATTTTCTTTGTTTGTAAAAACTTAAAAGGAGAAAGGCAGGTTTTAGCAAACACCCTATGGAGGGAGCTCAGTACTTTATTTGGATGCTTGAGTATTTGCTGACTCATTTGTTTTTAGTGAAAAGTTTTATGTGCATGTTAATCTTAAAACCCTGTGAATATTCCTAAGGTCTTATTTCATTCAAGGGGTAGGAGAATGGAAGAAGGACAAAAAGTAACCTGTTGGTGAGAGGAAGTACTTACCCACTTGATAAATATGAGTTTCTTTCTCTCACAAAGGTACCTCCCTCTGCAGGATATCATGTGTATGGAATGTCTCTCCAGGAAGCTAAAAGAAGCAGTGACCCTATATCTGAGAGTGGTGAGGGTTGTGGATCTCTGTGCAGGGCGGTGGTGGGAATACATGCCAAGTGGTAAGTAGATCTAGCCTGTAAGGTACCCTGGAATCCTACTGGAACCTCATAATATTCCCATCAAACATTACTTGTCTTAAGATAGGCAATCTAAGTCACCTTGTAGGTGAATTTTATCTAAATTACTTAGGTTCATTTGGGTTGAAAAATGTTTTGCCGGAGGCTTTACTGGTTTATTTCCTTAAGGAACTACATCAGCCTGTTCCACAAATGTACCATCGGAGAACTCAATGTATGTCTCTCATATTAGACAAAGTGTCCTTTGTTCTATGACGCAGGTTTTCATAGCTTCCCTGTACCCCTTAACGGCAGCCTCTAGTTAAACAGATATTAATCAATTTGTGTAAAACTGCTCTAGCAGGCCACAGAAATTGCACTTGTGGAGCTTTCATTTCTTTAGCACTTTTGGAAGGCCTATATAAGGTCTTAGAGATTCTCAAATAAGGCATTGGTCTTCTGGGTGAAGAATTCGGACTTAGTAGCCTAATCACACAAATGGACCTCAGGTAGAGACCAGAAAAGAAAGTTGATACATTTAGTTAAGCAGAGCACACCTGAAAGGGAAGAATTAAAATGAAGGGCCAATCAAGGCTTCTTCTCAGTTAACACCAATCTATTAACTGGTGACTTTTAGTTACTGTTATGTAACAATTTTGAATGTCTTGTTTAACGACATCTTATCAGCATTATCCAGATCCTGATATTTTGAAAATGTGATGAGGGTGGGATGGGGGAACCTTGACAAGTGAAGTGGAACAGGATAGACTGTCTGCGGTACTGGAATATTTTACAGTTTGGGGTGCCATATCCTTTCGAAAGGTCATCAGTCAACTAGTAACTCTTCAGTTGGCCAGTTAGTTATCAGTATATATACCTTTTTGTGAAGAACATTGCAAAGACCTGAGGCTAGAACTTAGCTTGGTGGGAGGCAAACCACAGTTGTCTTCAAATACTTCAAAGAAACCGTCCTGAGGGAAAAGGACTTTTTTTATTCCAGAGAGTAATCATTTATAGCAGGAAAGGGGGGAAAAAAATGAGGGAAATGTGAAAATGACTATCAGTCCTTAGATTAGATATGCTTTAACAGAGGTTAGACCAGCAGGAATTCCAGCAATGGGATTAATGCACTGTATAAAGAGGCAGGATAGCAGAGCTCCCATGTGATATAGCCTGAGCCTTAAGATCTCTGCCCCTTATCAAATTAGAGAAGAATCTGTCTGCGTATTGCTGATTTCTTTCAGACTGTGATAAATACCTGTGAGCCCAAGGCTTCCCATCCCTGCAATAAAAGAGGGTCAAAGCAAACAGTCGGTAGCCTAGAATAAGATCTCATTAACCCTGCTTACTAATGCCCCTCTGGCAATAGTTTAAACCTGGAGTTTAGGCCCTGATTCTCTATATAATAATGATAACTAAGGTTTTTATGTAGTACTTTATGGTTTACATATGTGATTTCTTTGGGTTCTCATACAATCTCAATAAACAAGCTGGAACTATATCCATTTTTTGATGAGAGTGTATGACAAAAGAGGATGGACATTGGCAGTGGTCAGACTTGGTTTTGAATTCTGGCTCTTTCACACAGTAGCTTTTAAATTCTTTCAGGTTCATTTTTACATTCCTAAGTGGGGTGATTACCTTTTTCACTGGGTTGGGAGAATAGATGAAAAAACGTAGAATTGTTAGCACATTGAATGGCTCAGTTAGTGAAGGTTATTCTACACGATGATAATAAGAACTATTAGTATAATCAGACCAAGTAATCTTTGAGGTCTCTTCTTTTCAGTTTTGTGATTCTAAGGTTACCACAGTCATCTGGACCAGCCCTGTTCAAGTAGAACAACTTTTGAAAACTTTAGTATGTAAGACTTAGTGATTTGGGGCTCCATTTACATTCTTGAGAGTTAATATTTTTGCTTGTCATTAGTGAGCAGACAGTTGGATTTCTGACAGCCTCCATTAAAGACAAAATACCCCAGATTAAATAAAGTATCAACCTAATGAAACTTGTCTCCCTCCTTACCTCATCAAAACCCCTGCTGTGAAAGTAACCTGCCTCTCTGTTCCCATCTGGTGGATGGAACACAGTTGGCCTCCCAGATAAATAGCTTTCTGTCAGCTCAGCATCCTTTCAGTTTGGTTCACTTATGTTCTCTTAGCTAACTTGATCTGTCTTTTTCAGAAGAATGAACTCTCTGAAATGTCCAGGGAGTGGTAGTTAAACACAGGATAGAGTAGTTATTAGGAAATGGATAGACCAAGAGAACCTAGTTTGAGATGGGATTTAGGTTAGAACTGTGAGCTTCGTGAAGGTGAGGATCATATCTTCCTCCTTTTTTAGTTGTGTGCTCTAGGGCAGAGCCTTAGAGGTTCTTTGGATCAGAGAGCACCTTGGGAGGGGTGGAGGGTAGTGCTGATCAGGTAGGTGGTCCCTCCTCACCCACCAATCCAGTAATAGGTGCAAATTATCCAGGTTAAATGTGTGTTGTCCCTAGTCGAAGATTTGTGTCCCTTAAAAGCAGCAGCAACAAAAAGACAATCATAAATTAAAAGCCTCAGCTCTGTAAAATATTAATTCAGGATAAGTGGGGTTTCTGAAACATTTCCTTTATTACTAAAGGAATATATTTTCTGTTTAACCGTTTGTTCAGCCATAGTGTTAGTCTTAGGAAACTTTAAAAAGGAAACCTTTTGTTGTTGGTAACTTTTGACAGAAATGACAAGTGCCTAATAAATGTTCATGAATACAAAGATTAACTTGCCTCTAAATGCTTCTGAATTTCTCAGGCTTCACAGATTCCAGTTTTCTAACACTATTGAAGAAGATGCCAGATGTCGAACAGCTTTATGGCCTTCATCCTAGATACCTTGAGAGGCGAAGGGTACGGGGCCATGAGGCTTTTAGCATTCCAGGCGTTCTGGAAGCTTTGCAGGCATGCCCAAATTTAGTGGTGAGTGTACCTGGTTGAACATTTGATACCAACTGATTGATGAAATAATAAATCAAAGAATGAAAGAATATGCTCACTCACATGCAGATTTCATCTGTAACAAACTTTTAAGTTCCATTGTGTACTTAGCATCTTATGATACAGAAATAGAAGCTTTGGATGCTAAATAAATAGCCTTTTCTTATGCTTGCTTGGCATTATTTTCTAGGGTGTGGAAACTTCTCATTTGGAATTGGTAGAATCTATTTGGACATACATGCCTCATGTTCATATTTTGGGGAAATTTCGTAATCGTAACGGAGCATTTCCAATTCCTCCTGAAAATAAACTGAAAATTCCTATAGGAGCCAAAATTCAGACTTTACATTTAGTTGGTAAGTACATGTTTCTTGGGTCACCTGTGTCTCTTCGAAATGTCATATAACTGAATATTCACTGAAAAGGAATAATGAGAATTTGAGAAATAGCTTTCTTGATTGATGATGGCCAAAGAAATGCTTGTGAGACGTGTGTATACGAATTTAGATTTCCCATTAAGGAGTCCTAGATGGGGGCTGGAGGGTTAGAGAAATACTGCTTCACAACCAGTCTGTTCCCTTTTTGAAGACCATTTGAGTAGTTCTGAAAGTTGTTAGGTTGTGGTTTTTTTGTTTTGTTTTGTTTTGTTTCAGTGAGCCAGAATCCTGCCCTTGTTCTCTGCCCTTTTGGTCCTAGTTCGACCCTTCAGAGGAGAGTTCTCCAGTGCAACTTTCTGTGGTGATGGAAATGTCATGGGTTTGTACTCTCCCATATGGTTCCCTCCGGGGCTAGTGAAACAGGAACTGAATTTTTATCTCATATTCATTTATCAAACAGCCACATGCAATAGTGGCAACTTTATTACACAGCTCATCTCTAGAACATTGAGGAATAAAAAAGCCAAATAGCTCTTAGTTTACTTGTATCTTCTCCAACCAGAACATTCCCCTTTGTTCAGCTCGGAGCCAATGAGAAAAATCTGCTACTTTTCTTTTTCTCTGAGAAATGGGAAATGGGGTGCTCTTTTTCCAGAGGCACCTTATTTGCAGTGATTATAGTGTACATTCTCCATCCAAATAGTCTAAGTCCCAATGATTTCTATCTAAGTAAATAATAAGGGTATATATTTTCTCAAATTTAATTTACCGCCTCTGGCTTAACATTATTGAAAGGGTTTCGGGAGGACTTCTGTTACTGTAGTCTGACTTTTAATATTTATTTATTAAATATTTTATTTAAAATACACCTATTGAGTATCTGCTTGTTGTAAGCATTATTCTCGGCATTGGTGATGGTCTTAAGAACTAGAAATTTCTGAAACTGGGTCAGGTGGTGCAGGGAGTGCAGCAGGAGTGGTAAGGAGTGGGGCTTAACTAGGGTTTATGTGCACAATTATGGCACAAGAGGAATGCACTCTAGCCCCCTTTTATTTACATGATCAAGGAATGATTGTGATTAGGCCTTTGGATATCTAGTTTGAGACTGCATTTTTAGACAATAAAGATACTGTAATGTCTGAAGTTTATAATAATGTAAGCTCTGTAAATTCAGTGTATTTCCCATGATTCCGGTCATTGTTCATTGCAGATATAAGTAGGTAAATTTGGTTGAAATGCATGCATTCATTTGATTAATTGAATAGTTTAACACTGATGGTGTTATAAATGTGTATAGTAAATTAGTGCACGTGCTGGGAAGATAGTAATTGTGTCTTTTGTTTATAGAATGGATTTGAGGCAAAATGTGGATTGGGCATAGGATAGAGCTGTGTTGTCTGGTGGATCTCTCTCTCACTCTTGCTACTGAGTTTGCTAATCAGAATTACCACCATCGTGGTAGATACTAAGTATACATTTGTGAGTTCTGCATCTTGAGTCTTAGTCTATACCTCATTGCCTCTGCCTTTCTTCCGTTGGTCTCATCCTCGATTTTACTTCCCATCTGCTGCCATACAGGGTATATGCGTAGTTCAAGTCTAAAGGTACCTGCTTTTTGGGAAGGGGCAGGTTAAGGAGTAATCCTTATAGTAGGAGCATCCTGCAGAATTTAGCTTCTAAAAAACCAGTCATTCAGGTACTCTACTAGTTTCGCTTTCTCTAGTTGCCTTTGCTAGCAGGACTTCTACCAGTGAAGTTGGTATTAAACTGGTTTTGCCAGCTGCTGTGTGTTAAATGCCATCACACTGGGTCCTTAGGATTTCTTTCAGAGATTTGTGTCACTTCCTCGGCTTTTCGTGAGGCTCTGGTTTTTAACTGTTGGACAAGGTCTTTGATCTGCTTTCTTCCCTTCAGAACTTGCAAGTTACCTATCTTCTTTCTTCTTCTGTGTCTCCCAGCTTTTCCTTCCACTTTCCATCCCCTTTCTCCCGGACAGGGTCCTCTGCAGGTATGATTCCTAGTGTTAAGTCATTTATGGATCTGAAGGATAAAATACCTTTATCAATTTGAAATATTAAAATAAATGACTGATGGGTTTCTCACTTTCTCAGAGTCATACTGACTGGTTTCTCCCACACATTTACAAATCCTTAAGGTTCATTCATTTGTAGAAACAGCTTTAATCTCTGTTTTTGGATATTATGATATTTGAAGCCAACTAGCCTGCCTGTGTTTTAGTTTTTTCACTGGTGGGACAGTGGACATTGATAGTCAAATAGTACTTTTGTGTATTCCTTCCACATAATTTTGTTTTCAGTAACCTGTTTTCATTTTACGTCTACTGGGTGTATGTATGTATCCTGGAAGAGTTGTAGAGTTATGAGAAAGATTCATGTGTATAAAAAGTGGGAATACTTTTAAAATCCCATCTCCATATGCCTTTTGTAAAGAAATAACAAAGTAGAGTGTTCATGGTTTGCTTAAATTGTTCGTTACAAGCCTGTTTTAACTAAGCCAAACTTGATGGACTTTGATTAGGCAATTCGTTGTGGTGAAAATAATCCATGAAGGATAAATTGTCAACTTGAAAAGTAGACTGTTGCACTTTTATGCAGAATACAGAGTGTTTTTGTGATTTTTGTTTTTTTGGTATATGTTTTTAGGGGTGAATGTTCCTGAAATTCCTTGTATCCCGATGCTAAGGCACCTTTATATGAAGTGGGTAAGACTCACTAAACCACAGCCGTTCAAAGACTTTCTTTGCATCAGTTTACGAACTTTCGTCATGAGGAACTGTGCAGGTAATGGCACAGTTCTAAAATGTCTAAAAATATCCTAAAGCAAACTCCGTAGCTACATTTGTAAATCGAATTACATTACGTTATTATTATTTATGTTTGGTAAATTATTCACTTTGTGAAAATAAATGCTCTTTTTGTTTTAAAGTCAGTAGACACGTGATTTGTGTTTTACCCTTGGCGGGGGGAGAGGGGTGCATCACAGTCTCTACATATTTTTTTATAGGCACTTAATTTCTTTCTTTTTTAAATTTTTAAAAAAGATTTTATTTACTTATTTGTGAGAGAGAGAGCACAGGCAGGGGGAGCAGGAGAGGGAGAAGCAGGCTCCCCACTGAGCAGGGAACCCAATGCGGGACTCGATCCCAGGACCCTGAGATCATGACCTGAGCCGAAGGCAGGTGCTTAACTGACTGAGCCACCCAGGCACCCCTCACTTTTTACTTTCTGTAGGATTGTTATAATAGATCTCTGTCTGATTTCTGATTACATAGCATGACATAATCTCGTAAAGCAGAAAGCACTGCTTTTATGGTACTGCTTTTCTGTTCAGAAACCTTCAGTGTCTCTGTTGCCTTAGATTGTCAAGTGGGAACTATTCTGCTTTAAAGTTCTTAAAAGCTGGGGCCCCTCTTGATATTTTTATTTCTGATTCTTTACCAAGATGTACCTTCTTTTATTGTCAGGCTTGCCTATTCAGTGTCCCCTCTGCAACCCTACCAGCCTTCACCTCAGTGTCTGTCTTTACACTGTGTATTGTTCCCTTGTCCTGAGCTATACACTTCCTTCCTTCCTCTTCTCTTTCACTCTTTTCTTTTTCATGTAGTACAACAGATCTTGTTTTTACAGTTGATATGTCACGCCTTTGTATTCTTAGAATTATTTAGTTTTATTTCCATGTCATTTGTAAGCTCTGTGATAGATAGGACTATGTCTTGTGATCTTCCATAATACCTCATATAACACTGGTCACAGATGGGTATTTATGACCAGCTATTTACTTGAGTGAAGGATCCCATCTTCCCCTTGGCTTTCTCCCCTTAGTTATTTTGAGCTCAAAACTATTGAAACTTTGGGGGATTTATGAAAAATACTAAGTATTTCTCCAATGTTACTGAAGAATCTTTATGCTGAATAAATACATGGTTAACAGGCTAATACTTTCATTTCTAATAAGTATAAATTATAGAGAGTTAACTACTTGGCTGTCAGTTGCACACATAGAATTTATAAGTTATTTCAGCTGCTGGTTTGAAAATTCATCTTTAAGTTAATTTACATTGTTCCACTGAATTATTTTTTCCCCCCTAGGGCCCACAAACTCCTTGAAGTATGTCCCTTTAGTAACAGGCTTAGCCTCTGCCCGAAACTTGGAACATTTGGAAATGGTTCGAGTTCCTTTCCTTGGAGGTCTTATCCAACACGTAGTTGAAGACAGTTGGAGATCAGGTATTCGTTTTTCTTTAGTTACTGAATACTTTTTAAAATCAGTTTAAAAAATTATTATGCTTTTATTTAGCTTCTCTTGTGAGTCTTTTTAAAAGAAAATGCTTGTTAGTAATTGCCCTTTCTGTCTGGTGCATTCAATGGAGAATAAGTAACCATGAGCATGGACTAATATTCATTTTCTTTTTATGCAATGCTAAACCTCAAAATAGAGTGATAAAGCATGTTTTCTGGCTTGTTAATCCTTATTACTTAGTTAATCGTACAGCTATTATATTTGGAATTTTTCTGAGAAATATTAACAGCGATTTCTAGAAGTCTGTTGGTAAAAAGAGATGTTTTTTGACTTGGACATCTTAGGCCTACAAAAGAACTCAGGCATTAGTAATGATAACGTCTAACATTTGTCTAATACTTTAAGGTATATCAGATGCTTTCATGCTTATCACTTGGATATTAGATCCATCTCAGAGGATGGCTTTTAAAAGGAAAATATATTTTACTCTCTAGGTCCTTTAGTTATATTTTAAATAATGATATATAACAGAATGTGCTCCACATCTCCTCATTACAACACAAATACCACAAAATTTAGCAAAGTAGATAATTAACTGTTAAGAACAAAAATCTAGCTTCGTATATTCAAAATATAAATGGAATATCATTAAGTACTATTGGTAAAAATTGATGTTATTAATACTATTAAAATATGAGTAAGCAGTACATTTTTAGGCATTTTTTCAGTCAAATATGGTGGGAGTATACTTTATTACATTGTATGAAGGGGATGGAGCAAGCTTCCTCAAGATCAGCAGCATTATCTTTATTGCATGGCTGTAGCAAACAGGAAAAAGTCAGAGAAGGGATAAGAAGACCACAGTGGAACCATTCATTAGAGAGAAGACCTGGAGAGAGATGCCAAAAGCCTAAGAATTTGTATAAATGTCCTGAAAGAAAAACAGACTTTTCTCCCCTAATAAAGTGTTGCCTAAGAATGACTCTGCCTTATATTTTACTTAAGGAGTCAGTATGCCTCACACAAAAGTTGTTAATTCCAGATAGATGAATCATAGATCCGAATGTGAAAAACAAAACGTTCATAAAGAAAGGTAGGAGAATGTCTTTTTGACCTTGGGTAGGCAAAGATTTATCAAACAGGATACCAAAAAGCACTTACCATAAAGAAAAAAATTGATAAACTGTACTATATAAAACATTTTTTCCATTCATCAAAAGGTATGATTAAGAGTGAAAGGCCAAGCTTCAGAGTGGGAGAATCTATTTGCAATACAGGTATCAGATGAAGGACTAGTATCTAGAGTATATGAAGTACTTCTAAAATTAATGAGAAAAAGGCAGACAACCCGATAGGAAAAATAGGGATACAACCTGAATAGAAAAGACTTCACAAAAGGTGGTAACTAAATGGCCCATAAACATGAAAAAATGATAAACATCATTAATCACTAGGGGAATACAAAATAAAACCGCAGTGTGATACACAAGCACTAAAATGTTTATGCTTAAGCATGACTAATAGGAAAGAGACAATAGTGTTGGCCAGGATGTAGAGCAACAAAATATTGTTTGGTAGTATCTACTAAAGTTTACTATATGCATATCAGCAGTTGCCTTCCTGGCTTTAAACCCAACAGAAATGCATATATCTCTTCACCAGAAGATGATACCCCAAATTGTTCATAGTAGCACTGTTCATAATAGCCTCCAAATGGAAACAACCCAAATGCCTATCAGCAACAGCATGGATGATTCAAATGTGACATATTTGTGCAAAGGAATATTACACAGCAATGAAAATGAATAAACTACCACTATATGCAACAATCTGGATGAATCTCCTAAACAAGAATTTTAGCAAAAGAAGCCAGACACAAAAGTACATACTGTGTGATTCTATTCATAAAAGTTTAAAGTCAATCTTGTGAAAATTCATTGAGCTGTATACGTTAATAATTCACATACTGTTTTTGCTCTGTATTTACAGAGCAAATTCCAAAAACATAAAAAAACAGTTGAAGTTAAAGGAGTGGTGGTCTTGTTCCATATGATATATTGGAGGTTCAAACTTTGGCTAGAAAATGTCAGGATCCCTTCTTTACAGTTCCCTTATGAATGTCTAGCTTTCTGAAAATCCTTTCTTAAAAGCCTCAATAATTTGGAGTAATTTTCCAACACGATCAGAATGCCTCTTTAGAATGACAGTATCTGTTTTCATCTCTTTTTAGGAAATGACTAGTAGTCATAATTCTTCTTGAGATATTAATTCGAATGAAAAAACAAACTTAGATTTACTTTTAACCAGATAACTGTCATCTAAAATGCATATAAATACTGAACATGCTGTAGTCAAAGGAAATTCTTACTGTTTTTGTTCCTTTTCTCCCTTAACTAGGTGGTTTTAGAAATTTGCACACAATTGTTTTGGGAGCATGCAAAAATGCTCTTGAAGTAGATCTTGGTTACCTCATTATCACTGCTGCTCGTAGGTATGTTTCCTCTTCATGTTGTCTTTTGTCTTAGAGTTATGTTTCTCCTATTTTACAAAAATTGGGGGAATGTGTGTATGAAGTTTGATTATGTCTCATCCAGATGTAAAATATAAAGGAGTTGTTTAAATAGTATTAGGGCATCACTTAGTAGTGGTAGTCTTATAACTGATGACCAGCTGAGCTGCCCTCCAGACCCAGCAAGCTCTGCAGGGGTGTGGTCTCATCAGAGAAAAGCAGTCAACATTCTGAAGTCCCAACAGAAATCAGCACTGGTACACTGGTGTCTGCAGCTCTCTTGGGAACCATTCTTTGAACCTTCTCTGATTTTTGGAATTATTTTAGTTGGTGATAGTATTTGCTATTCAGAAATCAGTATTTTAAGTCAGCTTTTTAAGAGTCCTGACCTTTAACATCTTTATATTTTTAACATATCTTTATATCAGTTTATGCCACATTAACTGTTTCCTACAGATCAGAAGTCTATCTCTACTTTTATATTGTATTTAAATTGAGTTAACCATTTTTTTCAATTTAAAAACAAAACTCTTTCCATCAAAAGAATATTAAGAATATAAATAAAACTGTTTCTAAGTTTAAGTAAGTAGGTATTGTTACCCAATATAGAGCTATAATCTTTGTTAAAATGGCACTTTTAACAGCATAAAAAAAGATGTTGAATAATCAGCACCAGATGCAGATTCTGATTTTGACTTAATCAGGTTTAAGCAAGCACTAGAAAGGATATACAGTTCTTACTGTGTAACTCATTGTTAATGTAATTTGTGCCCACACTTTGCAAAATGCTCCTTTAAAGGAAACATCTCTAATGTTTTTTAATAGAGGAGAGGAAAGTTGTTTGCATGTGACATTTCGGTACTATGAACTTCTTTCAGAGCCTTATGCTAGGAAGAACCTTTGATGCTGATGGTTTTTATTTTACTCTGATATTTTTTCCTCATAGGTTACATGAAGTTCGGATCCAGCCTTCCCTAACCAAAGATGGCGTCTTTTCTGCCCTAAAGATGGCAGAGCTGGAGTTCCCCCAGTTTGAAACACTTCATCTGGGATATGTAGATGAGTTTTTGCTGCAGAGTAAGACTTAATCAACCATTTTATTCCCTAGAATTGCTGTAGGGAACTTCCTTGACAAACTGAAACTTGAATTGAGATGTGCCATATTTTCTTGAATATAAGACAGCTTAAGATCTTAGGGGCTCTGCCTTCATGAAAAAGGAACTTTTAATTTAATCTAGAAGTGTCAGTGATTTTTTTTTCCCCCATATTGCCTCTGACTTAGCATATTAAAGAAAATATAATGATTAACAGTATACAAAAAAAAAAAAATCCTTACCTACATTTGATATTGTCTCCATTTTACTGCCCAAGTTTCTTTCCCATTCTGCTTCATTTTTTTCACAGAATGTCATCCTTGGTTCCATTTGTTGAATTTGATCTGCCACACTTCTTGAAGCTTTTGATGGTCCTCTCAGATGAGGTCCCATTCCCTGTCCATGCTCTTCATTTCCATAATAAGCCCGCTGGGGGTTCTGGATTTCCCAGATAGTGTGAGCACATAATGGTCAGTATTCATTTGATGATGATTGCTGTTGGAAGGCTTGTTGACAGCATTTTCTGGAATGTATTTACAATTGGGAACTCATTCCTTTGGGTTTGAATGCATGTCAATTCAATATTCAAGCTTTTTTCCCACATATGACATTAATCAGACATGCAAGAGCATTTCCACCGTCAGCATGTTTTTATTTTTGCAAGAATTGTTTCTTCCCCGTGTAATTTCTAACAGGTCTTTCTTAAACTCACTGTCATACCAGATGGCATTTTTTCTTAGGATCTAGTTTGCACTGTAGAAGAACATAAGGCTTAATTCCTCTGGTCAGGACAGTCTAGGTCAAACGTGACTGTTGTCCTTTTTCATTTTTAATAGATGTCTGAATATTGTTTTGTTTACTTTTTCTTTGTTGCAGTGCTCGTTATTACATGCGAAGGATTAAGAAATCAAATTATTATCTTCTTGCCAATTTAATGGGAATTATTTTTAATCTGTATAACTTTGAAAAAGATGGGCTTTTCACCAACATAGCTTTAAAATGCTAAACTAGTATAGGCATTTCATATAAAATTAGTGTATCTGATACCAGGCTTTTCTGGTTTTGAATGAGGTTGCTTACATTCTCTGTGTTGTTTCTACAGTAGCTTTATGTGTAACTCAGCAAAATTTTTAGCTTGGTAATTGGTGTTCCTTCTATAATTTTATTTTTTCGTCTTCCCCAAAGCTCAAAACTTGACAAATTTTGTATTTTCAAGATGGCCACATTTAGGCCCACTGAAAGATTGTCTTTTGAGAGTTATCTTTATAACCAGCTATTTCCCTACAGTGTCTCTTTCCCTGAAACACACATTCAATAGAAAAACGCTTTACCTTTTGACTATTGCTCCCTGTGCTTTTCAGCATGTTTCATAGTGTCTTTCACATTGAAATCTCTTTGTCTTGACCTTTTCATAATCAATTCTTGTTTTCATATTTGCTGCAGTTCATCCATTTCTCCATATATGTATTTGCCTCTGATCCTCCAAAGACAGTCCAGGATTGTCTGTATCACTGTAGGTGCTAGGTGCCTCTGACAGAGCATCCAGGGAGGAACGCGTGGTCACTGCTCATACTTTGTCACTTAATCTCATTCTTATCAGTAATTTAGATCTTGAAGCACCTCTCCAGGAGGGTGGGGGTGGCATCACCTCTAGTAAAACTTCTATCACTGTTTTGTTACAAAGACTTGGCAAAATATCAATAAAAACATCACCTTTGTGCCCGATACATTTATGGTAAAAATGACAGTGCCACATTGGGGAAATGGATGTGCTGAAAAGCAGAAGCTGTGTGTTACGAGTAGAAGAAAAGTGTTCCGAAGATGAACACTAAGAGTTTTTTGCTTTCATAGATTTATGATAGCAGAGTTTTATTCAAAGGCGATAGGAATGTAAAACTTACTAAAAACCAGAGTAGTGTTGTCTTTAGTGCTGGGGCTTTGGAGAGAGGGAGAGAGATGGAATTGAGACCTGCAAAAGAAACAAAGATGAGTTCTGGGTGATGTCATCAGAGTTCTTGAGGGAGCGTGACAATCAGGAGACCCCAGGAGCTGGAAGAGGGTGATGGTCTCAAAGGAATGAATGTACGATGATGGATTTATTATGTCAGGTTACAACATTTATGCAGACAGGGAACAGGGTCAGTTCAAGATTTACCCAATCATTAGAAAAGTTTCAAGTCCAAAGGATAAGAAAAATGTGTTTACAGCAGACTAAAGAAAATTGCCCAGCCGAATTGTAAAGGATGGATTGGATTAAGGTAGAATCTGCAAGAAATGCCAGTAAATACAAAAAACGGGAACTATAAGAGAGAGACTGTGAACTATGTGGAGAATAAAATTGGAAGAGTTTGGAGTAAATAGTTGTTTTAAACATGCTCCGAGCTAAAGGTGTAAATCCCTGTGATGTGTGGGGCATCTTCACCAGAGCAACAGTGTTTCCTTCGTACTTGGTGGCAGGTGGTAGTGAGGACTATGAGAGACGTTTATTGAGTTCCTGTCTCCCCAGCACTCTGTTGGTCATTGAAAATGTGACTGTTAACTAACTAGATGCAGTCCCTTTTCCTTCAGATTGCTTGTAGTCAAGTGGACCATCCTGGAGATTAAAGGCAGGAAGCTGGGAAAAATGAGGACAGGAGGCAAGGAATAAGGTGTGATTTCCAGTGCCACAGACGAGAACGGAGGATTGTCTTTTACTGATACCCACCCCCACCCCCATCCCTGTGCGTGCCTACAAGATGGGGGGCACTAAAGGCCATTGGCAGAGGGAGTGCTAATTTAATGGGAATTATTTGAGTTAGAAGTCCCATTTTCTGGGGATGGGCACATCTTTACTAACCAGTACCGTGGGTTTTAAGAATGACCCTGAATTCCCAGTTTACTCTTTTCTACACATGGCCACACTTGACTCCAAAAACATGATCCTGATACTGTGAAAGAGTTACATATTTAAGATCTTATTTTTCTAAGCTAAAGCTAAAACTTCAGCGTAAGTGTGAACCAATACAATATATCCTTCAGTTTTGCTTTAAGAATTTTTGCTTTCTTTTTTTCTTTTCTAAACAATTGGAAATAATTTGTTTCTGTTAGCTATCCCTTGACTTTTAATATTAATGTAAGTTTTTATTTTGCAAGTAAATGGTATTTACACCGAATACCTAACCTAAAATTGTATTCAGACTTGAACCTGATGATGGATCGATGACACAGAACAATCATAGAGAGTGATATACTGGATGTTAAGATAAAGAATCGGCAACATTCCATGACATTTAAGAGTCTTTTTTTTTTTTTTTTTGAATTGATTTCTCTTTCTAGGCAGAATGGCGAATGCAGATCTGGTAAAGTATGGTTTGGCTGATGTGGTAGAAAATCCTGGTATCATCACCGATATAGGGATGAAGGCAGTCAATGAAGTTTTTTCCTGTATCAAATATCTGGCAATTTATAATTGCCCCCATCTCCATAACCCATACAATTGGATCTCAGGTACTGTAGGCTTAACTATGGCTATGTCTGCCTGCTGTCAAAAGAATACATATTTTTGTTTTGTGTGTGTGATATGAATTGTATTCCTAATGTAAAATGTAGATATTTTATATGAATGTTCATACAAGTGCTGGGAACCTTTGATAACCTAGTTGGAAATATTCTATCAGTGCCTCTTTGAACTCCTGAAATTCTCTGCCTAGAAATTGGCACTGTCTAGGTTACGGATTCAACTGCCCTGATTTTTTTGTATATTTCTTTGAGCCAGGCACATAAAATTAAGGTTAGGAATTGTTGCCTGGGATATTATATTTGTTTTCTCTGACCTACCTTCAAATGGCGCACATCATCTGAAAGGACAAAGTGGGTATGTATTTAAAAAAAAAAACAAACTTCAGTTAGGTGACGTATTTAGCATTAACTTGTGGTGAAATTTTCATTTGCCTTAAAATCTTAGGTTATTTCAGCTCTCCCCTCCCTACCTGATCCCTTGTGTATAGAAGTGTGACTTTTGTACTTGATATGTTTCCTTATATGGGGGAGTTCATTTTCCTCCCTAGAGAGTGGTACTATTTGTTACTCTTAAGGCCCTTCTTAAATACCTAAATTCACAAACCTTTAAATAAATTCGGAGCTAGAGAATTTTCAATTGACATCCTTTTTAACCAAACCAAGCCCCCTCACTGACACCTGCAGAACAGCCTCCTCTCCTGTCTGAGTTGCCTCATAAGGCTACTGTAGCTCCTTACAGAGCCCGTCTCCAGTCTCTTCTCAGGCTCTGGGCCATCTGTTGGGATTACTCATTAGAATGGCCATGTCTCCCCTCCCAGAAGTGAAATTCTGTCCCTAGCCCAGCTGCACCAAGAAGGTAACTGGGAAATACAAACTTGAGGTTGTAGCAGGCATAGATCACTTTAAAAAAATAACATTTATTGGGTTTTTGGTTTGTTTGTTTTCTTAAATACAGAAGTATATAAAGAAGAAAACAAAAAAATGGCCTGTAATCCCATCACTCAGAACTCCTGTTAACACTTAAAAACTAAAAATAATACATGCACTTGATAAACAATACCAAACAGTACAGAAAGGTACAAAATGAAAAGTCTCCTCTTCTCAAAGGTAACCACCATCAATGGTTTCTTGTATATTCTCTGGACAGATTATTTTGTGCATATTGCAACCTATACATGTATAGCATTTAAAAGTGATTTATATACAGAGGACCTTATTAGGTATACCCTCTCATGTAGCTTGGTTTTTACACTAAGAGTATGTGGGAGAGCTTTCCATAGCAAGCATACTCAATTCTCCTTCATTCTTTTTGACAGCTGTATAATGTTCTATTAAAAGAGTGCACCAACATTTCTTTAACCTAGTGTCCTATTGTTGAATAGGCATGTAGGTTGTTGAATGGATCACATTTAGATCAAGGCTGACTTGGTTTCAAGTTAATAATTCCCAAGCCATTGTCGTTTTCACAATGAAATTAGGTAAGAAGACATCATAATTTAGTCATCAAGTTTTTGAGATCATGAGATAAAATCAAAGTTATTTAAAGGAAAAGGGTTTGAAAATCTTTGTGACCTATATAGCAAAATTCATCCGTAATGGAGAAAGTGTTAGTCAAACTCTCTGGCCATGTCATTTCTCCCAACAGACCACTCAAGATGGACGCGATTGGTGGATATCAACTTAGTGCGGTGCCATGCTTTGAAGCTGGACTCCTTTGGCCAGTTTATTGAATTGTTGCCCAGCCTCGAGTTTATTTCACTGGACCAGATGTTTCGTGAACCACCCAAAGTAAGTCACATTTGAGGGAATTATTGTTTGTTTTAATACTCAAGGAAGAAAACAAAACCTAAGTGATTTTTTTCCTAATAATAATGCCCTTACATTGTTACAATTGGACTTTTTACTCTAGCTTCAGTGAAGGTATAAAGGTTATAATTTACATGGCCTCTTGCTCTGGTAAGGGCTCTCCAGAGAAGGGAAAGGGAAAAGTAAGTGGAAAGCTGTCTCTGTCAGTTCTATAAGCTGAAGGTAAGGTAAGAGCAAAGGTGGAAATTTGAGCTAGGTCAAAATGTATTACTCAAGAGTAATTAGTTGCGAGATTAAATCTCTAATTAGGAACCTCAGATATAAGTATGGATTAGGGATTTATTTTGGAAATGTTTTACTTTGCTGTTCTCTCTTCTGTGCAGTTGAAAATCCTGGAAAACCTTGAGATTGTCTAGTTGTATGAAATATTATTTCAAAACTGCTTAACTAATAAAACTTTTTGCTCTCACTGTAATAAAAACTTAATGCTTCAGCTAGTTACCCTCTCTCTCCTCAGTTCTTAATGGTTACATTCCCACCGTGCAAGCAGTACATGATAGTGGGGAAAGCTCAGGATTGGCGGTCAGATTATTGGGTTTCAAGTCCCAGCTGTAGCACCTACTGGTCTCTTACACAGACCTCTTTCCACTGCATTTCGTCATCTCTAAGTCCAGACTGATAGCGCTGCGTCTTGCTTGAAGTCTTGTGAGCCTCTAATAAGGTGCTTGATGCATATGTGAAAGTAGTGCTATGTAAAGATTCTTAGGTCAAGATGAAACGGAGGAATATGAAAAATGAAGTGTTCTATTAACTAACCTGAGTGAATATGCATGTGCTTTCATCTCGCTTTAGGGCTGTGCTCGAGTCGGTCTGAGTGCAGGCACGGGAATTGGGGTTTCCTCGGCCCTTGTTAGCAACCAGAACTCCAACAATGACAATGATAACAATGCCCAGAATAATGCCAACATCCATGACAACAATCACCATCACCCAGATGACTCGGACGAGGAGAATGACTTCCGGCAAGACCTGCAGCCAGGAGAGCAGCAGTTTGCAGCCGACGGTAACCCAGATCTTTTGTGAGCTCCACACAGAAGTGATTTTTACTTTGGATTGTATTTCTCTGACCTTGTTCTGTTTCCTTCTCCCCCATTTTAGTTTGTCACTTTACACCTGGGGGACCTGGTTGACAAGGCAAATGGGGGGGGTGGGGATGAAATGTGCCTATCTGCTGGCTTGTTTCAAAGCTATCTTTGTGATGCCTCTTGTCCCTGGACTCTGTAAGGGTGCTTACAGCATGGGAAGGACTCATGGATGCCATGGGAATTAGGGTACAGTGGGCCTTAGAGGCCTGGCCTACCTGAGATTTAACTTTCAGGATTTCGGCAAAGGAACATCTCTTTATATCTCCCTGACCAATAGATCGGTAGATAGAACTTCATTGGGGGGCCGTTTTTGGATGTTCCTAGAACTAAAAAAAATGAAGAGCAGTCCTGTGCTAGACACTGTGTTGGGCACCTTTCATATACCTTTCATCATTAAGTCTTCACAAACACCCACCATATTAAGTACATGAGCCAATAAAGACCTGTTGGATTTCACTTATGTAATTACCCATGCATTCTTCAGTATTGACTGAAATCCTGCTGTATCCAGCCCATGTGCTCTTGGGCTTCATATGCCCCTCTGTTGGGGAGTGAGGATGAAGGGAAATTGTTTTCTTACCAAGTTTTCCAGTTTCCCAGTTGGCCCTCAAGAACTGGAAAAGGAATCTTTCAAGCTATCTTGTTTTCATTGCCCCTTCACTCAGTTCTCTTGGACACAGTGATTACTGAGAAATGGGGTGCCCTGACATGTTGTACCTGCTTTCATCATGAAAGCAAACTGTGTATCGAGCATCCTTTCCTTTAGGATTGCTCTGAGTATGTAGGGCCTGACCTAAGAATCATCTCTAGGCATTGTCTTCACCTCACATGTTCTCTATAGAACTCTCCATTTTGGCTCTTGGCAAAGTCACCAGTGATTCTCTTGAGAACACTAGTAGTCATTTCTCCACTTTCGTCATGTTTGACATCTGAGCAGCATTTGTCATTGTTGCCCGCTTCTCCCTTCCTAAGATAATTCTTCTCTTGGCATCTCCAAAACTGTTTTCCTGGTTTTCTTTGTGTCTCACTGGAAGTGCCTGCTCAGTTTCCTTTGCTTACAGCACCTCCTCTATTCTACTTTGGTCCTTGATCTCCCTGTTTCTCTCTATACGTTTTCTTTGCATAAGCTCCTTCAGTCACATGGTTTCAGTACCAGCTATATGATAATGAATTCCAAACCTTTGTTTTCTACCTTCTGTCTTCCGACTTTTTGAAATAAATATGGTTATATACAACTTCATACTTTTTATTTCCACACGACTACTTTTAGGCATTTCAAACTTATGGTTATATCTCTCCCCTGACATCTTGCCCCCAAAATACAAAAACAGAAGTGCAGAGCTAACAGGTGCTAGCACTGAAGGAGGGAGAATGAGGTCAGGTATTGTCTCTCCACCTTACTCTGCCTGAGTGCTGTCATATTTGTCCCTGGGCCGTGAGGACCTGGACTTCAGAGGACACAAGACCATCCATGGGAAACTGTTAAAGCAGCTTCAGTGCAGAGCTACCCAAATCCTAGGAACCCAGTTGTGGTTGGAGTGGATGCACTGGACAGACTATAGTCTCCACTGGAAGTTACATGGCCATAGGCTTCTCAGTACAGAATGGAGAATGCCTTCCATTATGAAATCACATACTGGTGCAGCAGAGACCAAAATGTGTGCAAGAACACTATATTTGATTTGTAGGAGAGAACAGTGGAACTTAAATCCACTAACATTTGAAACTAAGGTTTCAGGAGATGAGAGACTTGCATACAGACCACATTTTGAGATATAGTATTGTCAAGTACATTATCTTTAAATGCTGTTAGAGGCTGAGAAGCAAAGAAACTGCATAAATGCCAAGATTGAAGAATTAAACAGCTTCAACCAGAGGAAGGCTCAGAACACCAAAGATGATGGCAGCACTTGTAGGGAACTGCAGATTGCCATAAAACATGGGTTCCACAGATCTCCCTGAGTTGGCAGTGTATTTATTTGTATTTGTTATTACATTACATATCAGGTCAGTTCTTCTAAATAAAAAATGAGGAGCTGGAGAAAGGCTGTGTGACTTTTGATCAAAACCAGGGGTGGAAAGAATTCAAATACAAAAGAGAAGCAAAAAAAGTTTTCTTAAATAGTGGTACAGAGATTCAAACTAAAAGGGATCAGTGGGACCTGGTGTTTGTTGAAATGACTAGCATTGATGCTTCCACTCTTTAGGTGTGATCTTGATAATTTAAAAATACTTGAAAGTGGTATTGATATGTTGTTAATTTAGAATTTTAAAACTTTTTGTGCATGGGCCTCTACTTGGTCTTGGAACACCACCAAAATGAAGCAGAGGCCCCCACTGTTTCTTTCCCTGTTACATTTAACAGCTTGTGTAAAGTAGCAGAGTTTAAAAGAAGGGCATTGTATAATTTTAAAAATAAAATTTTATTCATGCAAGTTAAGTGGCTCTGTTTATAAACTGCTATAGTAAATCATGGGTGTTTTTCAGCGAACATTATTATTAAGGTAATACTTAATTTCAAAAATATGATTTTACTGCTTTACAGAGTATTGATTTATCAGAATATTATAGTTTGTTAAAGATATTATCATTCTTAAGATTTGCACTTCCAAAATTCTTAAGATTTAGAATGCTTTATTTTGGGCTAGTTATGTTAATTGAAAATTTAAGTTCACTACCTGCATTTTACAGCACTCTAAAACAGGAATAGATGTTCATATTTTCTAACAATTCACATTTGCCTAACATAAAATTACCATGTGTCAAAATCATACTTCTCTAATTGCTAAAGCATTTTGCCAAATTATTTTAATATAATTACTTTTGAATTAATTATAACCACAAAGCATAGTTTTGCCTCTACATCATTTTACTAAGTTTCTATCTTGATTTAACACATAAATCCCAAGTACTTACTACTTTTAAAAATGATGTGCCCCTCTCCCTCCCCTCACCACTGCCCTCTGCCCCCCGTTAATCTAAATTAGCCTAAGTGAAATTGCTCTGCAGCTTTTATTTTTGGTAGTGGTTCTCAAACTTGAGTGCATCAGAATTACCTGGAAGACTTGTCAAAACACAGGTTGCAGGGTTTAGCCCTCAGAGGGTCTGAGTTAGTACGTCTGGGTGGGGCCACATAATTTTCATTTCTAACAAGTTCCCAAGTGATTCTAATGCTTCTGGTCTGGGACCACAGTTTGAGAACCATTGATTTTGGAAAATCCTTATATATGAAGTCTGAGGGTAAACTACCGTGTGAAAAAAAAATCACAGTAAATGCATTTTGTTTTATATTTTGGGCAGATGATTTTCAACCACTAAATAATACATATAAATCATTTCTTAAAAGACAGTGAGTTCTCCTTTATTTTATAACATTTAATAAATGTTATGAATTTCTAACCAGGCTTTGTATAAAAGAGACCAGTTAATATATTTGTGTAAAAACAGCTCAAATCCATTAAGATTTATAGTTATATTTTGTAAGAGGATTTTTTTTACAACTGAAATAACATTTAAGCTGAACAAAACATTTGGTAAACGTTGATAGTTGATTAAAAGATAGCTTATATAATTTCTGTAAGTTTAAATCATTCTGAAAAAAATTTACTGCCCTAATGATAAAATATTTTGAAACAAAAAAATCTAAACCAAGAACCCCTTGCACCTTCCCTAGCCCAAGGGTATCGTCGTCTCATTTACTTACGGAGACAAAAATCAAGATGTTCTCTTTTCTTTTCTTTACAGCCCACCTATCTATTCTCCATGGCATTGAGTCCTTTAGCAAGAACTTGTTGACTGTCTTCAAAGCATCTTGCCATTCAGTCTACATTCTCCTTGCCTACTGTACCACCATTGTACCACATCTTTTTTTTTTTTTAAATCTAAATGCTTTAATACGTTTCAAACTGGTCACCCTACTTTCTCTCTTGATCAGCTAAAATTAGGTCTTAGAGCAGCCAGGGCTGTGTTGTTAAAACATATACCAGATGACGTTGTTCCCTTACTTCAGACTTCCCAGTAGCTTCCTACTGCCTTAGGAGAACATCCAATTTCTTGATTTGGGCCATAAAAACCTATGGGATCTGGCCTGTCCTCACTGTGTGCTACTCCCCACCTCACACACTACGCTTATCACGTGCCGAGCTCGCACCTCTGTCACACCAACTGCTGCCTCTTCGTAGGATTTCACTGCTATTTCTCAGCACCTAGGGACAGTGACACAGTGTAGTAGCTGCTTGATAAATATTCAAAGGAATGAATGCAATGAAAGAAGTTAAATATAAAGTAGCTTTTGGATATTCTATTAAATACCTCCAGCAGGTTAGCCTGGCAACCTAAAAAGCTATTGCTCAGCAGCTTTGGAAAACCTTATCACATAGGTATATGAATGTACTTCGGTTTTAATAATCCCCCTCTGCATATGAGAGATAATTCTAAGCTTTTTAGCAAGACTTTCTAAGCTTTTCACGGTCTGGGGCCCAGGCTACTATTTTAGCCTTGTTTTCTTTTACACCCTCATCCCAATACAAACACTTGTTCTTTCTATCACTGGAATACTCACTCTCTGGAAAAGGTAGCATGCTTCCTGGTGTTTAGGAAATGTCCCCTTATATCAGTGAAAACTTCCCTGCCCAACAGTTGTTCCTTTTTGGTCCATATTCCCCTTGCACTTGGACTGCTGTAGCACTTAGCGAGTCTCTTCTGACCTAATTCTGCGTATCCGACATCTCTATTAGAACGTGTGCATTCTCTTTGAGAGCAGAGATTATAAATTTCCCATCTGCTCCTTGTCCCTGTACTGTAGCAGGCTCAGGAAGCAGACCTCAGTTCACATCCTTGCAAATTACTATCCCTTTTAAGCCTCACTTCCCTCAGCTGCATAAATGAGGCTAGTATTAATGTGCTTGTGAGCTTGCCATAAGAAATAAATAAGGTAATGTATATAAAAACCTTTAGCCTAGAGCCTGGCATAGAGTATGTATATGATAATTCTCTTCATAACTGTTCATAAGAATTGAATGAAAGAAGAGAATCGATTGGCTTTTATCATGAAAGATTTGTAGGCAAGGTCAGGCCTCCTTTGGGCACTAAATGAAATATAGAAAATTGAGGTCTAGAGCTGGTCAAGAATGTAAGATGGGAGACTATTCAGTAAGGGGGAGTGTGCTTTGGTGTATATTAAAGACCAAAGCAAATCCCCTTGTCCCCACAAAATCTCAAATTTTACTGTTGTATATTCCAGAGACATTTATCTGAATGCTGCCTTTCTGTCGTAATCCTGTTTTGCCTTGGTTTATTTGTTAACTGAATTTGCCTTGTCTGCGTAAGTAGATTCTTCAGTTCTTTCAGGAACAGGATCTTGTTTTCTCTTTTGTTGGCTTATTCATTTCATCCAAATGGTTGGTTGGTTGACTTCCCAGCAGTAGTCCTTGAGCACCCCTAGGCTTTGAGGATATAGTGATGAACAGGCTGGACACAGTCTCTGCGGCCCGCTAGGTCATGGCCAAACTGTAAGTGGAAGGATAGTATGGTTATTGCCCTGACTCAGACTGAGATCAGGCACACAAGCTTAGGTTGTAAGAGGGTACTAGATTGACTGCCTTGAATACTGATTTGAGGGACTTGAATTTAATCTTGTAAAAAGCTGGCAAAGCTAGGAATTGTTTTATTTAGGGTCCTCTTGGAAAAGTGACCATTTTATCTTAAGAAGATAGAGTAAGCTAATTGAAGCTTATTGGTCTGAAATTGCTCACTGTGCTCATCTTCTGGAAGGATAGAAATAAAATCACACGTTCCCATTCACTGTTAGGCACTAGTAACGGTCACGAATTCTTTGATGTAGAACATTTGAGGGATAGTAAAATGTTAAAAATGCGCTTAGTGTATTTGTTCGTAATCCTTGTCCTGTGTTAGCTAAAAATGATACCATAGGCTCCAGAGCGGAGGAGAGGAAATGGACCGTTTGAGCCTGCCTGCTCAGTGCGTCCTGGTGGAGCTGGCAGATACCAAAAGACTAATTGCTTGTAAAATGATCGTGAGGTCTTTCCAGTAGCTGGCCCTCACTCCTGTCTGGCAAATTGCTTAGAGGGAGGCCCACAGTTGCCTCCTAGAGCCATGCCTGCTGACATCCTCAGGAATGAACATGGTGCTTTCTTCTCTCCGCCGCATGCCCTTCTCCCTGCTTTCATCTTACTGTGATGGACTTGCTCCACCGAGTGCTGCTTTGCCATCATGATTTCCTCTCCCATGGAATGACTGGGCACTTCCTGTTCTCGTCTGTATAATGAAAGCACTGTTATAGGCTGTTCTTCCAGCGTGGGCCTAATAATCACAGGGCTGTTCGTTTCTCAGGGGTGCCACAGATTTGCCGCCCATTGTGGTTTTTTTAGACCTCTCTTGGTTTCACTTTGACTGTGTTTATTTCTGTTGAAGCATTGAACGAGATGGAAGACATGGTCCCAGAAGACGGAGAGGTGGCCGTGAGTGGACAGGAGATGGCAGCTCGCAGTCAGGCTGTTATCCCTGTGGATGTTGACGAGGAACAAGCAGGTAATCATGTGACTTCCACATTCGTGGTTCTGAAAATTTGGGCCCCACTCTAGTGAAGAAAGTAAAACACTAAGAGTGATTATTTTTTAACATTACAGTTAATGATGTGTTACATGCTATTTATTATTGACACCTGTATTATGTTGATGTTCTCCTTGCACATATACGTATCTTACTAAGGGTTTTTTATTTTTTCTAACTGGCAGCAACTCCTTTTTCTATATTGGTGTTCACACGTGTGTGTGTGTGTGGGTGTTGTGTGTGTGTGTGGTGTGTGTGTGTAGAAAGAAAGCACTCAGATTGTTGATGGAGAAAATAAATGACCCGATTAAATAGTTTGCTTGTCCTCTTCCTTCATTTTGGTGGAGAGGAGCAGGAGTGGAGAGGTTGACCTGGTTTAGTTAACAGACCAAGACCTCGTCTCTGTTTGCCCCTGGGTGACTTACAGCAGGCTTATATAGAGTCATAAGGCCCTTAAAGATTACCTGATACAACCGTCTGCTTTACAGATGGGGAAACTAAGTCTTTCAGAATGAGTTTGAATAATTTCCCTAAGACCATTCAGCCAGTCTCACAGGGACAGCACTGAGATTAGAGCCCAAGTTTTCTTACTCCTGATCTGTTGGAATGCTAATTTGTCTTTGAATTGAAAATATCTTTTAACTATCCTTGTTTTAAGTGTCTTACAGATGCAGTCACTTATTCAACAAATATTTATTGAGTATTACTCTGTGCCAGGCATTGTACAATGTGACAGGAACAAGACAGGCAAGGTTCCTTGGAGCTTACAGTTTATCAGTGGAGTGAACTTCAGTCATTTGTCAGAGAGACTTGGGTCATAAGACTAAACGTTTACAAGGTGTACTGCCAAGCAGAGAAGACACTTTTTACACATATATAAATACTCAAATAACCAAACTGTAACATGCATCTAGCCTTTCAAGAACGTATCTTGCTACATCTAATGAGAAAGATGATACTCTCGAACGCAGAGAGCTCACTACTCCTATAGGTGTCTGAGGTTCATCTTCACTTGCTTTGTCTTCATCCATACATTTGCAAAATTGGGAAAGTAGGCAATTTTTTTAAATGATTATTATGACTTAGTTGGTTATTTTTAGGATGATTTATGTGACTTCTTCAAATAGTGAAGGTCCTCAAGGGGGATGCCATATGATCTTCTATTTTGATCTGCCTTTAGAAATGTGTATATTCCATTAACATGAGTGGGAGGCTACATAGAGCCAAAGCATCTCTGTGAGCCCAGATCCCTGTAAATAGTACTTGAAGTAAGAGCCTTTCTTGGCAAAGAGTAACTGTCAGGCTTGTGCTTTTTGTTTTAGGACCCAGTGGTCTTCAGCGTGTAGTAAAACCAACCCCAATTACTGTTCATGATTCAGAGAGTGATGATGAGGAAGACAGTCTAGAACTCCAAGAAGTCTGGATTCCTAAGAATGGTGCTCGGCGTTACTGTGAACGCGAAGAAAAATCTGGAGAGTCCGTGCAGTCCAGGGAACTGTCAGGTGAGAGATAATATCTTGCTGGGACTGGTTAGTGGGAGTCATCGTGAGAACTGACAGACACACTTGACCTTTATATAATGTGTCCCTACCACAACCTGTGGTGCAGTTAACATTTCCTTATGGAATGTGACAGGAGGCGAGAAGGGCAGTAGCCCAAGGGAGAGGGGAGTCAGGGTGGCACTCTCGAGGGCAGGTGTAGCACAACAAAAATACTGTGGAATCAGGGTTCAGGGAAGAGAAGACGTGAGGATTGTGACTTCCACAGTGGAGGCTTTAGGACCTTGCGGCATCAGGATATCAGGGATTAGCGAGGGGCCTGGGCTTCCTTCACGTGGGGGGAGGACTCCCGAGGCGTCCAGAGCAGTGAGCAAACAACCACTCTGCCAGCTGATACTCTGTCCAGTTGTGCTTAGTCAATGTTCGAGGCTAGTTTGGTGCTTGAGGGAGTCCTGCAGTGTGGTCTTATAATCCCCGCCTCCCCTTACATCCAGTCAGCAGCCTCTACCATTTGTCTCACCAAGAAACTATGAATTCTCTTAATTCTCTTAACCTTCAGTTCATTCTTCTTCCTTGTCTTTCCTTCCCTTCTGTTTCTCAGAACTACATGCATACCACTTTGAGCAAAGGATGAGATTTTTAAAAATTGTCCACTAATTTCCCTTGGGTACCCTACTCCTTAGTATGTTTGAATGTTCGGTATACATTTAACACTGGGCCTGAAATACATAATCACTTCTGTGTGTGGAAAGCTTATTAGTTCTTTAGACTTGGAATCATTTACTAACCAATGACTGATTACTCCATTCTTATTTTATTCCTTTTAAGAAATTCGGGTATTTTCACACTGTGGTTGAAAGGAGCTTTTTTGAAAACTAAAATTTAGGGAAAGGAATGTGACCAGCTGACTAGCCTAATGTTTCCTAGGAAGTTCAGTTTCTGAATTTAGAAACTAATCTGTCAGCCAGACAAAATCTTATTTCAGTATTCCTTTATATGTTCATTGAGCCTTACTGTGCCCCAGGTACTGTTAGGTGCGGTGAGGGACGCAGAGATGAATAAGTCATGATCCCTTTCTCTCTAGGGAACCTCTAGTCTGGTTGAAGAGTCAGGCCAGAAATCTAGATAATAGTATCAACAGGGCATATCCTACAGGGGCTCTGGGGTGGGGGCACAGGAGAGATTGAACAGAGGTGCAAGGCCAAAGAATTGGTGAGAACAAAGGTCTGGAGATAGTATGGCAAGGGTATGTTCAGAGAAAAGTTTGGGCTCGCGTGTGGTATGTACATGGAGGGGCCAAGAACAGAAAGCTGGTTCGGAACTAGGTGGTGGTGGGCCGCGGAGGCTGAGCCGAGGAGAATAAAGCAGGTAGGCGCTACAGACCATAGAGCCTTTTTGAGCAGCTGAGTGATGTGGTCACCATTATACTTTAGGAAAATTAGTGTACATTGTTTCCTGTTCCGAATTTACTCTTGCCTTTTGTCCAGAATTTGTACTGAAATCTTTTCTTTTCCTCGGGCCATTCTTCTTTTTCTATAAGCAGTAAGTGGAAAAGGCAAGACTCCACTTCGAAAGAGGTACAACTCCCATCAGATGGGCCAGTCGAAGCAGTTTCCCCTCGAGGAAAGCAGCTGTGAGAAAGGCTGTCAGGTCACCAGTGAGCAGATCAAAGCCGATATGAAAGCAGCTAGGGATATTCCTGAAAAGAAAAAAAACAAGGATGTTTATCCCAGCTGCAGCAGCGCCACGGCCAGCACAGTGGGAACCTCCAGCTCACACGGCACTGCTTCTCAAAGCCCCGACTTTGTAAGGACGGTGAACAGCAGCGGCTCTTCCGAGCCTAGCCCTTCAGAAGTGGATGTGTCCAGGCAGTGTGTCTGCTCCCCCGGTGGGTCAGAGGACTCTGAGGCCATGGAGGAGGGTGATGCAGAGAGTTCTGTCTGCCCCAGATGCTGCTGTCACAGGCCCCAGGAATCCCAAAGGAGAACTAGCAGGTGTTCTGATGAGGAACGTCCTTCAACCAGCCGAGCCTGTGTTGTGAATGGCCCGGATGGTACGAGATCCGCCTTTTCCTTTAGGACTCTGCCACAAGGGGGGTCTTCAGGCCCAGCACATGATGAGAGGACTAATGGGAGTGGCTCTGGGGCTACAGGTGAGGACAGGAGGGGGAGCTCCCAGCCTGAGAGCTGTGACGTGCAGTCTCATGAAGACTACCCTCGGAGGCCCCTAACAAGGGCCAGGAGCAGACTCTCCCATGTACCGCTGGTATCTGAGTCAGGTATGACAATGCTGCCAGGACTAGCAACTGCAGGGTAGGCCTTGGCAGGGGCATGAGCTCGTTCCATAAGTTTTCTTCCATAAAGCCAGTTTGGCAAATGGAATTCTGTGTTGGGGTTCTGTGATCATACAGAGTTTGAACTAATTTTCAGCAGTGGTGCGGGTGGGGGGAAGGCATGTGAAAGATCTTGTAAAACCTCCAACCCAGGAAAACTCAAATAGTTCAGCCTCTGAGAGAAATAATAACTGTGTATATTGACCCTAAATACGATACTGATTCTGATGTCTAAGTCCCAGTGTAACTCTGCTCCCATCCCATACTTAGGGAAGTTGCAACTCTTAGTGAAGCTTTAAACCTTAGCCAAAAGGTAAGGACCTGAAGTTGCTGGGGCTGGGGAATATATCATATGGGTATACCCCTCTGTCTGCCTCTGCACTACTTAGTAATTCTTTCTGAAATCTAGTTTTGCTTCCAGTTAGGTTTGCCAGGAGATAAGCAGGTAAGTAGGTAGTTTAGTTGAGAATTATTTTTGGTGAAGATATACTCAAAACATATATATGTATATAATTTCATTGATAACATTTATAATGTGTATGCCAAGGCATTGGATTGGATGGGGTAAGCACGTTTCTCAATCATAGTTCTGTTTATATTTCTGACCTTATTTTTGAGTAATTTCACCTGCCTTTATTAAATCATGAATAGCTATCAATGAATAATATATTTTAATTATCTCCAGGTCTCCCTTAATTTGAAAATCTTAAAATTAGCTCCAGAATGTAGAGTTAGTGCTTTTTTTTATATACTAAATAGAGCCAATCAAATCACGTGGAGCTAAACTAACAAAAATAAGCTTTCATAAAATAAATATGAGACCTTAATTATGTGCTAATCATAGTAGCTTAAACTCAAAATACGAGTTTTATTTAAACATTTCATTATGCTTTACAAACACTAGTTCTGCCATATGACGAAAAATACATTTCCCTTGAATTTTAAATGTTTTATCGTATCTTTTTTTTTCTTATACATAGCGCAAAATTCACCATTTTAACCATTTTGAAGTGTACATTTCATTGGCATTAAGTACGTTCACGCTGTCGTGCAGCCATTACCACCATCCATCTGAACGTTTTCATCCTCCCAAGCGGAAACTCTGTGCCCATTACACAGGAACTCCCCGTGACGACGCCTTTTGTTGCATGGTTTTTCACGTTTGTCAAGCCAGATCTACTTGTTTACCTTTATGATTTATTTCTCTCTTTGCTGCTGTGGAAGTACGCATGGTTCAGCTCTTTGGTCATATCTTCTCATTCTTTTATTCATTTGCTTATCTTAGCTCTTTATTTTAATCTGTGGGAATGAACTTAATTTTTTTATTCCAAATTGTTACTGAGTTGTTTCAATGCTGTTTGTTGGCATCCCATTCTCATGTCATTATTTTGAAATGCTTTTTTATTGTGTACCTTAGATAAACTTAGTTTTGTCTCTGGGCACTCTGTTCTATTCCAGTGTTCTGTCCTCTTTATTCTTCTTCAGAATTTCCTTGGCTAGTCACGCATTTCTCGTTTATTTGTATAGTTTTTTTATAATAATTTTTGTCAAGCTCCAAAAAATCTTGGGGTTTTTTTGGAATTCCATTACATTGATCTACTGAAAAGACAATTGTCATTTTTACAGCATGGAGTCTTCCTATTAGGGACTGTTTTGTCTCTCATTTTGTCTTTTGTCTCTTGGTAAACATTTCAGTTGTTACTGTTTTGGGGGGGTGTTTTTGTTTTTAATATAAATACTTCATTTTAACCCTAGGGGACTTTTGACTTCTTTGTTGTCTCATGCCCTGCTACCCTGTTTACCATTTCCTTCTGACTTGTTTCAGGTCTAGCATTTTTCTTAGGTTAAAGAATTCTCTAGAACTTAAAAAAGACATCTCATTTTTACTTTTTTAGGTAAATTATATCTGTTATCTTGTAATTTTTTTTCAATTTGAGAAGATTTCTAATGTGTATGTAGCTAATTGTACAGTAGGTAAATGATTAACTCATATTTTTTCAACAATACAAATGTTCATTTATTTTCAGTAACAACTTTTCTGGAGAGATGTCGAAGTGCTGATTTTAGTATTATCTGGATCTCTTTTGGAAAGAACAAGTTATTTGAGTGGCTTTCAACTTGCTATTTTTGATCTAGCATGTTTTTGATATCTCTTGGCCATTCTGCTCTTCAAAGTTTTAAGGAGAAAAATCCAAACTATGATAAAGGAACAAAACTTGATTGAGTGTTATGGATTTTTTAAAAATCACTTGTTCAAAGAAAATGTTTGAGTTTTTAATTTGGTTTTCGATTAAGGCCTTAATGTTGTGTTAAAACCCTGTTAGAAGCTAACATAGTTATCTTGTGAATTCTGATTTTGGGAATAAATACCTGTAAGTTGTTCTTTGTATCCTCATTGTATACTTTATAAAATAAATATCACAAAAATAACTAATTGGATTATCAAAGAATAGCATTTAAGATTAATATGGTATGGTTCTCATTGATACTAACCTCTTTCCCTGACACCCCAAGACTGAATTGGTTTGTTTTCTGTGTTTCTGTAGCATCTTCTACGCCAATGTTAACTATACTGTGTTGTAATTCCGTGTTTTACTGTCTGTCTTTCCAATAGACTGAGCTCCATGAGGGCAGGGACAGTGTCTGCTTGTTTGCCATTTTATTCCCAGCTTCTAGCACAATGTGTTACATGGTATGGGGCTCAGTGAATAATTGTGAACTTAATAAGTGGTAGGAACCAACATATGAGGTATGTTGATGCTGGTGGATGTATGAAATCACTAAGAATTATCCCTAAACAAAGAGGGAGGCATGAGAAAAAAACATGATGAATTCTTTTTTTCTTTTACATTGGGAAGCCTTTGTTTTTAATGCTTATCTACATGTAAAGTGTGACTCTGTTTTATAATTTCTCTTAGAAAATATGAACTGCCAGTTTGGGTACTCTGCAGAGCAGGAAATTTAACTTTGAACCCCATGTTCTGATCAGTTAAGGGAGAGAGCATTGCAGGAAGGTGAAAAGTTTGAAAATCAGATAATAAAAAGAGAATGCTAACTGAAGATTCAAATTTCAACACTGTCGTAAAGGAATGGAGGCAGACCTGTTTTTTGTTAGTTCATTTTCATTTTTCGGGTACTGGGAGACAAACCAGTTCCTATTATTGGTTGTAACAGGTGTGTGAATTTTATCTGTCATGTGAAATGTGCTACCTTTAGCAGATTCCTCGTCAATAAAGATAATTTAGATTTTGCATGAAGTTCCTTCAGGAATACTATGGAAGAAGGCCTTCAGTGGGTTGGCTAGATCAATAGTTCTCATCTTTTCCGGAACCCCAGGGTTTTGTTTGGGTTCAAGGTCTTTAGAGGAAGTTCGATGGGTAGAACTCTTAGGCTCCCTTTTAAAGCTTTCAACCAGAGTAGCTGCTTTCAATCGGTTTGCATAGTAAGATTTCATAAAGTTTTCAAATGGTAGAGGAAAGGTTCTGGTATGTAAAAAAAAAAAAAAAAAAAAAAAGGTACTTGGATTAGATCTCTAGAGTTCCCATCTAACCCAAGCCTTTGGGAATTTGCTATATTTGTACCTTGTTTCCCTGTCTTTCTTTCTAATCCTCGTTTGAAGTTACAGAATTACCAAGTAGGATGTTTGTAATCTAGTGGTGGTCTCTGAAGGCAGTGTGGTGAGATTTAATTCATGAAGATCAGCCTTACTGCTTTCAATAAATGCTGTGCTACAGAATCCTTGTCAAAAACTGAGGACAGTGATTTTTTAGTGTCTTGTCTTAGTATGGATATGTATTTGTTAAAGTTTTAGAGAGGACTTCAGACCTTGCCTTTAAATAAAATCAACATAGTATTTGCTCTTATAATTAAACTGCCAGGTTTTAGAACAGCACTAGTAAATGAGTTAGGGCCTTACTAACCAGGATCTGGCCAGATAAAGACTAGAGGTTTTCTAGCGTAGTGACGTGCCAGATTGCCTGGCGTTGCCTCCTCATTCCACCACTTACACCGTGGCAAGCTGTTTTCCCGTCCCATGTCTGTGTCCTTATACGTAAAACCGGAGAATAATCTCACAGAGGGCTATTTTAAGGATTAAATTAGTTATTGCGAGTAAAACCCTTAGAAAAGTGCCTGACGCACAGTAAGCGCTCAGTAAATATTTGCTACCATTGTTGCTCCATTTCCGTATCTGTAATGCACTCCTTCATTCAGTGAATGTTGAGTGCCAATTCGTTCAGTAAATGTTCATTTGAGATCACTGCTAGTGGCTGACATTGACACAAAGGTGAAATAAGGCAGTGTTGTTGCCCTCAGGGAACTTTTAGTTTAAGTGGAGAAACAAAACAAGTGTGCAGGGAATTACAGAACCACTTACAAGGTTTGGGGGCCCAGGTAATTTGTTAGAGCAGGTGGTATTTGAGCTGGACTTTTCAGGAATGGGTAGAATTTCAAAAAGTGAGTTGAGGAAAGGTTCGAGGCAGAAGGAGCTAGAATGATTTTGGCTTCAGGCGCTCTGGCGGTGGCAAATGACTAGGACATGGTTTGGAATAAAATTGAGAATAGGCCTTGAAAGGCCTTGAAACCTATTACTAAGCAGTAGTTAATAATTTAAAGTTGTTCAGCAGGAAAGTGGTGAGTTTAATCCACCTATAGTATTTAAGATGGGTTGGTAACTGGAGATAGGAATGTTAAGTAGATTGTTGATACGGCCAAGGTGTGAGAAGGGAAATCCTATTTGATGTTGACCGGCTTGAGATAATGGAGGGTGATCTTGTTTTGGAATAGTCAGTTGGAAATAGCAGTCATATTGTGTTGGGATATAATCTGATGATACTCTATTGGGAACCGAGTCATAGATTTGAAAGTTGCCTTGATAGCATTATATGCAGTATGCAGTGGAATGTGTTCTTTTGACAGAAAGAAAGCTAAAGCTAAAATTTGGATTTTCCTCTTGCCTTTTTCTAGAAGTTGCCAAAACAAAGCCACGTCATGCCATGAAGCGGAAGCGGACAGCAGATAAGTCCACCAGTACCAGTGATCCTGTGATTGAGGATGACCATGTGCAGGTGAAGGAAAAAACCCCACTTAACTTTCATTTCAGCCACGTTCCTGAATAATGACTAAAGTTTCCATCTTTATAATTTTTTTGCCCTAAAAGAAGAAATTGGTAACAGCTGCTTCTTGTGCCAATGAAAACATTTAAGCTTTAAAAAAAAAAAAAAAGTCTGCAGAAAGACACATCTTTTAAAATTTCTCTCCTTGTAGGTCCTGGTATTAAAATCCAAAAATCTTGTTGGAGTCACTATGACCAACTGTGGAATCACAGATCTTGTGTTAAAGGACTGTCCCAAGATGATGTTCATCCATGGTATGTATTTAGGCCTCTGTCATACACGAGCATCACGAATGAGCTTAAAGAATTAAAGACGCATAAATAACTACAATAACATTTCTTTATTTTTTTCAATGGAATCATTATGTTGGATTATTTCTAATTCTGTCCTTGTTCTAAAGTTCTCAAGCAGTTCCTCCATAGTATTTGTGAGGGAATACATGCAGAGACTTCATCTTTTAAAACAGCCCCTCCTTTGCTTTCCTCCAAACGATAATTGCTACTTGCTCTGACAGAGTAGATTCACAACATGGGTGGGCTTTGGAGTCAAATAGATCTCAGCTTGAATCCTGTGTCTACCGTTTGCCACGCTATATGATGTTGTTCGTGTTTTGTGTTTGTGTTTTTGTGGGGAGTGGGGACTGTGCCTTATGTGTTTAACGGCTCTAGATTTGATTGACATCGTTGATCAGAACTTCAGTTCCTGGCACATTATCCTCACTCAGAATTATGTTTTTGATACCTATCAATGTAGAATTACGAAGATATGACAAGTGTTTTGCCTTGGACAAGTTATATAGTCGGTTCACTTTTTTCAATTTGTAAAGTGTACATAATTATGCCTACCCTATATACACATATTTGTGAAGATTAACTACAATAAGTGCATGTGTGTGTCTATGTATGTATGTACACATATACATAGTGGAGGGTCTGAGCCCTAACTAAAAGGTTACCTTATGTTAGTTTGTATTATATTTGTACTGCGGTATTAGGGGCTTTCATTTCTTTGCATTTCTGTGTTACTACTAGTAAGCAAAGCAAAGAAATCCTTACCAGTTTGTCGTACACTAGGAGAATCCCGGAAAGAAGAGAGAAAACTAAGATTTAAACACTACCTCTCTCCTGAATTCTAGAAAACTCTAGACCCTATGTTCACCCTTAACAGGTGATACTTTACTCCATTCCAGTCAACAGAGTCTTAAAATATCTACTAAATGACCATCTCCTGTTGGACTTTCCTCCTAAAACAGAATCAGGGGGCCCTTCAGAAGCCCAGAGGTCTTAACAGCAGGGGAGCCCAGCCTGGCAGGCAGCACTGTCCTTGCTCTCCCCTCTGAGGTCTGAGACTCTGCCTCGCAATCTTTGAGCTGCTTTGACTTCCTATTCTTTTCTCTGTTCATCTCTTGGAGAATCTCTTTTTCACCTCTGCTCTTAACTCTTGAGGATTCATTCCCCCCCCTATCTTGTCTAAACCTAGTGATGGATCACATGGCTTCAGGCCCTGCCTTTTGTTTGCCCTTAAACCAAATTGTTTAGCTCAGCTTATCATGAGACCAGGGATCCTAGATAAGTAGCTCTGTCCCTAGACACCTGCT